>NW_005201014.1:220028-286736 GCF_000372725.1 Emiliania huxleyi CCMP1516 | reverse complement strand
CATGTCGGTCGTAAGATGATTCCTGACGTTGCCTCAGTCTAACAGTCAACTTTCGTCACAGTTCCCGCTCTGAGAGGAGCTGCGGGTCAGTTCGACAGCTGGAGCTGTGTCGCCGGCGTGCGGCGGCCTGCCTCCGGAGGTGCCTCTGAGGTGGACATTTTTTGGTCACCGTGAGAGAACGCGTTCGAACTTTTCTCCGCAACTTCCACTTAGTTCAGGTCCCAGCTACCTACGTTGGTTGTATGAAGCACCAGGTGTGAAAGATTTGCCCCCTTGGAGCACCGGATTTTCTCGGTGTACGTACGTTTAGCTTACTGGGAGAAAAGGGATTACGTTCTCTAGCCCCCCCCCCCCCTTCTCTCTCTCTCTCTCTCTCTCTCTCTCTCTCTCTCTCTCTCTCTCTCTCTCTCCCTCTCCCTCTCTCTCCCTCTCTCTCCTCCCTCTCTCTCCTCTCACTCACTCACTCACTCACTCACTCACTCACTCGCTCACTCACTCACTCACTCACTCACTCACTCACTCACTCACTCACCAGCCGCTCTTCACGCCCCCCGTTCATTCACAGCTCCCTTCTCTCTGCCCGCACAGACGACCAGCCGTCCGACCTCCGCGCCACGTGGGCCTGGTCTCCCTCGTCGGCGCGGTGGGAGTGCGGCGGCGTGGAGCTACCCGAGGCGAGCCAACAGGAGAGGAGAAGGAGAGAGCAGAGGAGGGGAGGGGAGGGGAGGGAAGGGGAGGGAAGGGGAGGAGGGGAGGGGAGGGGAGGGGGGAGAGGAGAGGAGAGGGGAGAGGAGAGGAGTGAAGAGGCTAGAGTCGCCTCCTCGGTGCCACATCCCATCCCCCCTCCGACGTCCCCATCCTCCTGCGCCCGAGGCGGCAGTGCGCACCGCTCTGAGCGAGGACGGCTTCAGCGCGCACATCGCGTGCGCGCTCAGCCAGCAGTCGGCGCTGCCGATGCCCCCCCGCGCGGGCGTGGGCGGCGCCGTCGAGAGGGCGCGCCAGTTCTACCAGCGAGCCATCGAGGCAGCGCGTGGGCGCGCGCCGGGGCGGCGTGTCGCGAGTGCTCCTCCCTTCACCTGGCGGAGCCCCCGTTGACTGCAGGCGCACGTGCCGGGCGGCGCGTCGGAGGACGGCCTGACGCCGCTCTCGGACGTCGCGGCGGCGGTTGCGGCTGCTGCGGCGGCGGCGAGCCGAGGCAACGCGTCCTCCTCGAGTCTCTCCTCTGGCGGCGGGTGGGTGCCGGTGCAGGCGCGAATCCGTCACGGCCGACTCTCCCTCTCCCTCCCTCCCTCCCTCCCTCCTTCCGCCCGCCGCACTTCCTCCCTCCCTCCCTCCCTCCCTCCCTCCCTCCACCTGCCTCCCTGCCCCTCCCTCCCTCCACCTGCCTCCCTCCCTCGCCTCCCTGCCCCTCCACCTCCACGCGCCGGTGCAGGCGCGGCTGACCTCGACCTTCTCCGAGCGGCGCGCCTTCTTCGCCAGCGACGACGAGCTGCTCGACTTGGTCCGCGCGGGCGGCGCGTCCCTCCGCCGGATCCCCTGCAGCTGTGAACAGCGTCTCTTCACACCACCTCGGGCTGTGAATAGGCGAGTCCCTCCGCCGGATCCCCTGCATCGCCGTGCAGGGCGGCAACGACATCATCTGCCCGCCGTCGACGGCGTACGAGCTTCACGAGGCGTGGCCGGAGATGGAGCTGCGTGTCGTGCCGGCCGGCGGCCACTCGCACTACGACTCGGGCCTCATGGCCGAGCTGCTGCGGGCGACCGACGCGATCCGCGATCGGAGGCACAGCGAACGCGCAGGCGGAGGCCGATAGCTAACTAGGGGTCGTCGGGAAGGAGGTATGTTCGGAGTAAGTCCATGCTTCTCTTCTTGGGCGCATGCAACGGCTCGACGAGCTACGACCATAGGACGGCTGGAAGCGCGCGAAAAATGGGATGGGAGCCCCGACCATCAAGGAGCGCGAACCCACGGTCTCCTCAGCCTTGCTTGCGCCACGCGCCGCACTCTCCTAAAAGGTGACCACATGGCGCCCAAGAAAAAGGGTGGAGGCTCCAAGGAGACCCCGGAGCAGCTCGCGGCCAGGCGTGCAAAGGCGATGGCCATGTTCAGCACGACGTCCACCGTGGCACCGGGAAAGCCGGCCGCAAAGGCACCGCCGGCCGCAAAGCTGCCGACACCGGCAGCCGCTGTGGAGCCGGTGGAGGAGAAGCTCGCATCCATGGGCGTCAGGGAGGAGGTCTTCACCGACGGAGGCGAGGACGTGCGCAAGGGAGCGGTCGCCTACGCGGCCAGCACGCTCGGCCTCGTGGACGGCGGCCTGGCGACGGCACTGCCCACAGGCACTGAGTGGGTCAAGATCATGACGCTGGAGCCGACGCCGGTGCTGGTCAAGAAGGCGAAGAAGGAGGGCGAGCCCGAGGCAGCGCAGAACGGCTCCAAGATCTGCCACTTCAAGGGCGCTGCCTACCTCTTTGACGAGCGCGGCTCGAGCGCGGCGACCTGGCGCACGAAGCTCGAGGGCGCGGCGGAGGGCCTCGGCGAGCAGCCGCTGGTGCGGAGCATCGGGAAGAAGAAGGCGGCGCTGACCGGCAAGGACAACCTCATGTGGGACGCGATCGCCGCGCATTCGGGCGCCACGCTCTCGCTGCTTCCGACGGGCCACGTGACTGTCCTCGGCGGAGAGGAGGCGACGGCGAGCGCGCGGCGCCTGATCGACGACCTGGTCGACGGCGACGGCGACGGCGCGCGCGAGACGCTCGCGGCGCGCCTTGTCGTCGCAGAGCCGTGGGGTGGTGTGCTCGAGCTGCCTTGCCCGGACGAGTGGGTCGGCGCGATCATTGGCAAGGGCGGCGCAGGCATCAAGCAGATCGCCAGCGAGTCGGGCGCGGTCATAGATTACGTCGAGCCCGAGGAGGCAGCGGCGGCGGCCAAGGAGGCGGCGGCGGCGGCGGCCGAGGGCGGCGGCGGCGGCGAGGTGGGCGGCGACGCCTCCGAAGGCGGCGGCGGCGGCGGCGAGGGAGGCGCCACGGGCTTCTTTCGCATCCGGGGCAAGTTCGAGAACCAGTGCACGCTCGCCGCCAAACGTATCGAGGAGCGGCTGGCGATGGCGCAGAAGCTCGACGTGCACGGCTACGTGATGGTGCCGCGCAATGTGGTCGGCCGGCTGATTGGCAAGGGCGGCACCAACGTCAAGATGCTGCAGCGGCGCGCGCCACGGCCGAGAGCAGCCCTCTGGCCATGACACCCCCAGACAACAACAACATGCACATGCACATGCACATGTCCCCCCGACACGCCCGGTAGGTCGAGCGGCGCGTCGCGGATCGGGTTCGACAAGGAGGCAGGCGGCCGCGCGGCGACGCAGGCGTGCACTCTTCAGGCGTCCGACATTGAGGCTGCCATCGGCGCCGCGAAGGTGATCCTCGAGGCGGTGCCTGACCCGGGCGCGCCTCTCGAGCACAAGCAGGAGCTGCAGCGCCGGCGCGAGGACTGGGGGGGCATGGTGGGTGAGCTGCGCGGCGCGGAGCGCGGAGCCGAGCCCGTCGCCGACGCGACGCGCGAGATGGCCGTCGAGGCGCACCGCGCCAAGTTTGGCAGCGTGTGCCTCAACTCGGACCAGCAGACCAAGGAGAGGCCGTCCGAGCTCGCCGCCGTCGACTTTGAGGTCTGGATGCTGCAGCGGGCCGTCTGCACGCCCTTCTCGCGCGGCGAGAACGAGACCGCGAACGCACGGCGGTAGCCATACCGTACTATGAAGTGAGGTCTCGCCGTACAATCGTCCTACAGAGAGAGTGGAGTACAATCGTCCTCCCCCCCGGCGCAGCTTCCTTGATTTCTGTCGTGTGTACACGTCCACCAATACAGCACCAACCTCCAAAGTCCAATCACCGTGTGTGGATCTCTGTCTGATCGGTCTCGTCCTGCTCCTGCCGGGGGGGGAGTGTCTTCTGAGGACTGAGCACAGCGCCCTTGGATGCTTGAGAGATTGGGGGGCGCAGGGGGCTCTACAGTAGGGGGCGCAGTGTAGCCAGTACACAACCGACATGCGCGCAGCGACAGTGGTCACCTGGTGTGCAGTGAACGCGCGGCGCCCCGCCCGCCGCGCCGACGCCAGTCCCACGGCAGTCAGCACACCTCCGGTCACACCGCCCCGCGGGCGTGACGGCTAGATCTACTGCACGTATGGCGGGAGAAACCCGACCATGGTCATATGTATTCAGAGCAAAATGCCGCGATCCTCGCACGCGGCCACCAGTTCTGCCGGCTTGCTATCCACAGAGACCAACGACAAGCGTGGGGCGGCCCCGTCCTTGCGGATTGCGGCGGCCAGGGCCTTGTAGCCCTCGTCGCCAATCTCGTTGCCGTCGAGGTGGAGCTCCTCGAGCATCGGCGCCGCACCGCTCGTGATCACTTCTGCCAGCTGCGCCGCCTCCGCGTCGCCCCAACCGAGGCTGCTGTAGCACAGCATGGTCGCCTTTCCAATCTGCTCCATGAAGGCGCCCTCGTACAGCCGCGTCACGAGCGGCATGTCATCCGTGCCGTTCGCAAAGGTCTTACTCTCCAGCTCCGCCGCGAACTGAGACGGCAGCAGCGGCGGGCGTCGGCAGCCGCCCTGAGCGCATACGGCTTTGAGGGCCTGGTAGTCGTATCCTGTGTCGTCTCGCATCCTGCCGAGGTCGAGCGATCTCTTGTCGTCCTTGGTCAGGCTCGCCATGCAGCTCTCGGTGAAGCACCAGCCGCGGTCGAAGTATGCGGCCACGTTGGACCCCTCGGGCTGGTTCTCCGCCTTGTGGCCGTCCGGGAAGGTGGTCAGCCGCAGCACAGTTGTGTATCGGTGGGAGTAGAGCGTGCCGAGGCAGTCCAGTCCCTGCTTGAAGAGCGCGTCCTCCGCCTCTGTGCGCATGCCGCCATTGGCGGGGTCGGGGTGCTGGTGGAGCGAGAGGTAGTCCCAGAAGACGGCGAGCCGCTTGTATGGGCTGTGAGTCAGCAGGGACTCGAGCGCCTTTGCGACGCGGCGGAGCTGTGTCCCGTCCGGGTCTGGGTGGTCCTTGGTCAGCCACGGGCAGGAGAGCACGACGACAGGCAGGCTGCCCCAAGGACAGATGAGGGACGCGGACGAGATGAAGGCCTCTTTGCCTAGGGCCTGGCGGTGCTTGAGGACGCCGCCCTTCCTGGCGCACTTGACGATCCACCGCGCGTCGACGAGCGCGTATGCGCCGCTGGACAGCACCGACTCAAAGTCGCCGCCGCCGTGGCGACGCCAAGCTTCGAGCCGTTTGGACGCGGAAGCGCCCATGTTCGAGCGGCCACGGTCGGAGGGCGGGGCGCTGGCCGGCAGGCGGCGGCGGAGGGGCGCCGCCCCAGTGCTCGGGATTGTGTCACGCTGAGAATTTTCAGTTGTGACCTCGGTCTTCTCTCTCTCAGTGTACTCTCTCTCTCTCTCAGTGTATGTGGCTCTGACGTACATTCCCGTAGGAGGATTCTGCTGACAGGATTTGCGATGAGGAGCGACTAACCTCCGATGATTTCTCGGAGGTGCACCACTACATACAACAACAACATTGCTAAAATCTCTCTCACCACAATGCACAAACCGCCGAAGCGCAAACGCTTGGATGGGGAGGAAGAGAACTGCGATGGATCGGTCTCATACCCCCACCTCGCGGGCCGATCTTCTGATTTTACAACAAACTTGCTCAAACAACACTAGGCGGGACTGGGCACGCACTAGATGTAGAATATGCAATTCCGGGTACCTTGCCGGTGAACTTTCATGTGAACTTTTCACTTGCCGTCTAACAAGAAACACCGTGCACGGTGTCCTCTCCCAAACACTCTCATCCGCATCCCTCGCTCCACCAACCACGATCCACGTGGGTGGCCAAGCTGCAGAAACGAGCTTTTAGTGGCTATAAGCATAGGCACTGAGATATGGTGCGCGCGGAGCGCGCTGGTGCTACCTGAACATACGCGCGGAGCGCGCTAGCTGGACACCCGCGCGGAGCGCGCCGGCTAGATACCGCGGGGAGCAAGAGCAAATCAACGCAACCGTTCGAATGCTGACGCCGCAAGTCGTTGCCGCCGGGTGCCAAAGTGCGCCTGGATTGCTCAGCAGCACAAGCATCCACGGAGCCAGCGAGCGCCGAGCGACATTGCCTTGACTGAGCCGGACCGCGACATGTCGGCGGTCAAACTTGTAAAATGGTGCCGATAGCCGAGGTAGCTCCGGCGGACGTGAGAGCACGGCCTGACGATCAAGCACGAGAGCGACGAACGGAGGCGCAGATAACTGGCGGTGAACTCACTGCTGATACCTGCTGGAGCTGCGGAAGATGCAGTAGCACTGCCGCAGAGCACGCGCGGAGCGCGCCGCTGGAAAGAACGCGCGGAGCGCGCCACTGGGTAGGTGCGGAGCGCCGCCACTTGAGATTGGGCCTGTGGGTGGGCCGAGTGGTTCCTAGCGTGTGAGTCAAACTCTTAATCGAAATCGCATCTAGCCCTCCACAACCCTCAAAATTTTCTTCGGGGCGCGCTCCGCGCACGGCGCTCCGCGCCTCACTGCTCACTCCTTCCTCCTTGAGAGCGTCACACAGGCGTCAGGCGCTACCGCTGGCCCGCACATGTTCTGCAGCTTGGGTGGGTGGCGGTGAGAGCACACTATTCCGCATTGAGTTTTCGAAGGTACTGCTGCATGACTAAAATGACTATTGCTACGTCGCGCACGCACACGTGCACGTCCAACGTGCGCGTCGCGGGCGAGACGCGGATACCCAAACAGTTTCGAGTTTGAAGTGCAGCGCCATGCGGCGTCCCCACAACCTCGACCACAACCCGCGGTCACAAAATCTCGTCGTCCTCGTAGTAGCGCGTGGGCGCCGGCGCCGGGGCGGCACTCGGCGCGCCTTCCGCGCCGAGCGCCGGCGCAAACCCCCACCCGGAGACACTCTGCGCGCCGGCAGCGCTCTGCGCGAGGGCGCCCGGATCTCGCGGCGCGGATGTGCCGCCGCCGGCGGCAACCTCGTCCACGCTGTCCCACTTGAGGCCGCCCGAGGTGTAGGCCGGGTGGGAGATCAGCAAGTACGCGTGCAGCGCCGCGTTGCCGTTGGTCACGAGCGCGGCGACCAGCCACCACGGCCCGCACGCCCAGGCGAGGTTCGCAGTCAGCAGCAGAAAGGCGCAGCGGCCGCCCATGGTGAAGAGGAAGCCGCACTCCTCGTAGAGACGCTCGGCGCCCAGGCGCAGCTCGTAGCACAGCAGCAGCCCACTAAAGCCCAGCACGTAGACCGAGACGAGCGCAGTCGATGCCATGGCCTGGAGCTGAACCCCGGCCGCCTCGCCCAAGAGGCTTCCGAAGCCGAGCGCCGCCGCAGTGATCAGCAGGAGGCAGTTCGCGATGTTGACGGCGCGGAGCGCACCGGCGAGGCGCCGGATCGGCAGCGTGTTGAGGCAGGACATATATATACATTCAGGTGCGTTTTCTTTAGTGTGCGGTTTTGTGGGATTTCGCCCTTGTCGTGCCAGTGTGCTGTGGGAGAGGTTTGCGTTTTAAGATTCTTTTTTTGCGGGGTATGGCATGGTACCATCTGCAGACCATCACGGCCCAAAGGGGTGGGGGGGGGGGTATGGTCCTGACCGCCCAAGACTAGCCCTACCATACCCCCAGCAGGTCTGCTAGCAGGCGGGGGGGTATGGTCTCAAGGCGGCACCATACCTTACCTCTCCAAAGAGTCCGAACCTTGCCTGCTGGCTGTACCGGTAATCACACATGCTCGCAACCCACACGGCCAAAGCGGAGAGCGAGCGCACCGCCACCTCCCGCGACATGACTACTACGCCACTGGTCACGGGCGACATGACTCTGCTGTCTTTGCCGAATGATCTGCTCGCGCGGCTGCTTGCGTCGCTGCCTCACTCGGAGGATCTCGCTCGCTGTTCGTGTGTGAGCACTACGTTCGCGCAACTCACGCTGATGGCACTGCGAGACCGGGCCGGAGGTGCTGCAGGCAATTTCGGGATCCAGGCTCTTTTGTGGGAGGAGCGTCGCCAACGATTTGGAAGGCATCGCTGCGCGGTCGCTGCTGCGTGGTACCACTGCGTTTTTGTATCCAATGGGCAGCTCCGTTTGTCGGGCCAGCAGTCGCTCGGGGGCCCTGAAGACGAGGAGCCACCCTATTGTATCTTGGGTCAAGGGTCGGAGGCAAAGTTCGGCTTGCCTCGGCAAATCGACCTCGGAGCAGTGTCCATCCGCTGCGTCGCGGCCGCACACTCGCACACTCTGGCCGTATCGGCAAACGGCGAGGTGTACGCCTGGGGCGAGCCCAGCCATGGCAGGTTGGGAATGGGTGAAGTCGACGGCGATTGGGTCATTGAGCCGCGCAAGGTGGAGGCCCTCTCCAATGTAGCCCTGGTATCGGCGTGTGAGGGCACCAGCCTCGCCTTGACCAACGATGGCGTCCTCTATTCATGGGGAGATGCCGGGTTTGGGCAGCTCGGGCTCTCCGAGCAGGCTGTTCAGCAGGCACCAGGCTATGTTGACGCGGACCCCTTTCGCTTTGTCTCGGTCCCACAGCGCGTGTCAGCGTTGGACGAGCACAGAATCGTCGGCGCGGCTATGGCCCCTTGCACGGCCGCGGCGTGGACTACGAGCGGCGCTTGTTTCGTGTGGGGCCTGCCCGAGAATCGGGAGCTGCCTGGGATTTCAGCTTCGGCGGGCGTACAACATTTGCCTGCACCGATAAAGGGGCTACCACCTGGTGTCTCGGTCTGTGCTGTGAGCGGCTCTCTTTCTGGCGACAAGTGGAGAAGCGTTCAGAGTTGTGCATCGTGAGCGCGGAACGAGCTTTCAGGATTTGCAACGGCCAGACGCAGTTACGCCCTTCCTTGCTAAGATCGATTTGCCTGGCATCTGTGCCATATCGAGTTGTCCTCCGAGTGGAGAAATTCTGCTCTCGGAGACGGGCGACGCGTACTTTGTTCGATACTGGCCTGGTTATGGTTCAGAGTCAGCTCCCAGCCTTCCCTTCCTCGACGCTCGGCTCGACCTGTATGTTGGGCTCGGAGAGATCATATGTGAGCCTCTCAAGCTTGATGGAGTGAATCGAGCGCGAGCCGCCGCGTGCAGCGAGATCGGCCTCTTCACCATCGCATGCCAAGATGACACTTTTTATTCCTTTGGAGCCGACAATGTGGGATGCCTCGCCGCGCTGGGGCAGGGCATCGAGGAAGGCCCTCCTGGCGACAACGACAACCCTCTCCTCACTTTTGGCCAAGTCTTGCCCGCATGACCCTATTAGCGTGTAGCCGTGTGCATGCCACCTCGCTGCCGCGAGCCAGGTCCCTACGCCAAATTTCGAGCTTGATAAAATAAATAAAGAGACCACGCACCCTTTCTTACATCTTTTAACCGACTATGGAGGACCCGTCGCCAGACGACGCAGGGCAGACGACGGTGAGGCGGAGCAGTCGCGCAGGGCGAGACGAGGGAGGGAGCAGGACGTTGCGGAGATCAGCAGGAGGATGTACGAAGAGATTAGGAGCAGCAGGGACCCGAGGGACCATGTGGAAGACGGCTAGTGTGCTAGTCCCCCATCGGGAGGACGACCCCGGCTAGTCGCCGACCACACCCACAAAGAACCCTGCACAAAGATCGCAAGGGCGGGGACCTGTTCCTTTTTACCCATCTCCTAGTAGAGGTGTCCCTTTAATTTATTTATTTATTCTTACATCTTAGAAATTTAGCTTTTAGGCATCAAGAGGCAGTCGTGCTCGTGGGGGGGTCGCGTCCACCGCGCGGGCCGACTGCCTTCCAGCTTGCCGCGTTCGCAAGCGAGAAGCACCCAGACGTGTTTTCCCACGCCTGGATTGGGCAGAGACGTGCGCCGAGAAATTGAACTGGCGTACCGCCCACTTTCGAGGCGCGCTCCACGGCCCAGCGTTATCATGCTGCGCGACGAAAGATGTACTTCTCGGTGTCGACACCATAGGTGACACGTGCGTGCGATGACACCAACTCGAACCCAGCCTCACCAAGCGCGTCCATGACATGTTCAAGGCTGGTGATGCCTTCCTTGGCGATTGTCGTCACCTCCCTCCACGCAGATGCGCTTGCAAGCAGGCAACGCCCGTCCCGACAACGTGTCCAGAGCTTGCGATCTTCCGCAGGAAAGGAGCCGTCCGCGGTGCGTTTGACACCGCGTCTCTCCAGCTCTTGCACCATAGCGGTCACGCGATTGACTTGCTCGGACGTCATGATGTAGCCAAAGACGGACTGTGTGTCGTCAGTGTGGGTATCCAACGCAATGAGCTCGTCAATCACGCCCGCTGCGCCACAGCGGATGCGGACGTCATGGATGTTGAGCTCGACGGTGACGTGCTGTGTCGACATTCACTGGTGACACGGATGACACGGACACTGCACTTCGGGCCGCAAACGACACTGCGACCGATGACTTGACAAATGACGCTTTGATCCCTACTTATTGATTCACTGTTTCCATATGGTCGTGTGGGTGTATAGTGCGTACTCACTCGATGAGGGCTTGTGTTTTTCTTTGTTTCCTGGCGCACGGGCAGCTTTGCTCGCATCACCCGGCTGTCCACGCGGCCTTGAGGAGCAAGGACAAAAGAAACCGCTTCTAGTGGGTTTTAGATTTGTTGTTCGGTTCTCTCGGTAGCCGTCGCCTCGTGCACATAAATCGCCCCTTCTTACTGATTCAATTGACAAACAGTGTTGAGATTCCGCACCAGCCAGGCAGGCCCAGCCTTCCCACCCAGACGAGCAGTCAAGACGAGCACAGTCGTCGGTTGCCGCTCTACCGCTCAAGAGGTCGCACTAGCTGCGCTTGTACGAGGCCACCGAGCTTTTATCCATCGAGTTTGATCAGGACTGCCTTTGTTGTCCCCGTGTGTGAGGACCTCCCGTGAGGACCTCTCCCGTGAGGACCTCTCCCGTGAGACTGCTGATGAGCAATAACTCCGATCAGAGTAAGGACGGTACTGTGCCCTGCTCTCCTACACATCTCGAGCGGCACGTCGCGAGACAGTGCGATAGACGAGGCAGCAAGGCGGAGTCCGTAACTTTGAATGGAGAGAGGTCCTGAAGGGGGAGCGAGGTCCTCACCAGAACGATGTGAGGTCCTCATTGGAGGTCCTCTCCAAACACGGGGACACATTCTTGACGGCGCACAGAGCGACAGAGCGAGCTACCTGTCTTCTCCAGGGCCTCGGTAAGCACCTTAGGTATAGTCTCGTGTCGTGTGTGCTTACCGACGTTTCCCCTAGCAGCAGACCGCCCCCTCTACTCGGAGCTATAATGAACACCAGACATGAACACGACACGCACTCTCACACGCCATCACCGGCACGAGCGCATTTTTTATTCAGGGTCAGCTCGACGACCTTGGCTTTACGGCCCTGGCGCTGCTCAAGGCCGTCGATGAGGCGCTGCGAGATTTTCTGACTATTGGCGGACCACTGGCTTCTTCAGCAGCGTGCAAGGGGATAACTACTATGACCATTGGCTGTACAATCAAGGAGTGGGCCGCTCGCTGAGCCGGATGGCTCGCAGCAGTGGGATGGCTGTCGGAGACTCCGTGCGCTGTCGAAAGTCGGATCTGGTGGATGGAGGATCAGTGACCCGCTTACTTGAAGAAAACAATAGTTTAGACAACACGGCGGGACTTGGAGCACTTGTTCGCGTGTTTTTATTTTGCACAAAACGCGCCGGGGAGACTTGCATCGACATGGTCGCGCCTCGTCCCGCCGCGGCCCGCCCGCTCCTCGCGGCTCTCGCGGCGGCTGCCCTCCTCCCGGCCGCCGGCCGGCCCATCTCCACGACGGACCGGAGTGCCGCCTATTCGGTGCAGCTCATGACGGGCGCCATCTACCCAAAGGGCGCCGAGCCGGCCGGGCTGCGGACCGTGGTGATGACCAAGAAGGGCGGCAAGAAGTACCGCTGCCACCTTCCGCAGCCGCCCAGCAACGAGAGCAAGCCGGACGCCGGCGCGGCGCCGCCGGCGCAGCCAGTCGACGAGTTCCTCGGCCCGCTGGTGGGGCAGTGCTACCTCAAGCCGGAGGGGTGGTGGACGTACGAGGTGTGCCTGTCGCGCCGCATCCGCCAGTACCACCAGGAGAAGCAGGCCATGGTCAAGGGCGCCGACGGCAAGCCGACCCCTACAGGGCCGGGGCAGATCACACAGGCTTGAGCCGTCGCGCCCGCCGCCGCCTCCCTCGCCGCCGCCGCCCTCGTTCCCACCCGCGCCCTTGCCGCCACGTCCCTCGCCGCCTCCACCTTCGCTGCCGCCGCCCTCGCCAGCTCCGATGGCCGCCGCCGCCCTTCGCCCGCAGGAGTACATCCTCGGGACGTACTGGAAGAAGCCGCAGCCCGAGGCGCCAGCGGAGGGCGGCGCGGAGCCGAGCGTTGCGGAGACGCTGCGGGCGGAGCTGCGCGGCGAGATTGTGTCCGAGACGGCGAACAAGCGCGCGTACTTCAAGATGCGGTACGGCAACGGCACGCTCTGCGACAAGACGGGAAAGCCGCGCGAGGTCGAGGTGTGCAGTCCCGTCTCTGAGCCGTCTCTTCGCCGTCTCTGCGCCGTCTCTGATTTCGTCTCTGATTTCGTCTCTCCCTCCTGCAGGTGCGCCTCTCGTGCGGTCCCGGCGAGGGGCTGCAGATCTCTCTCATCGAGGAGGTCTCGACATGCGCGTATGTCTTTCACGTCCGCACCGACCGCCTCTGCCGCCACCCGGCATTCGAGGCGGAGCGGGCGAAAGAGACCTCGCTGCCCGTCAAGTGCGAGCCGCTCGGCGAGGGCCAGCCGAGATGCGCCGAGATGCGCCGAGATGCGCCGAGATGCGCCGAGATGCGCCGCGGTTCGTCGCGGTTCGGTCGCGGTTCGTCGCGAGGGCCAGCCGAGATGCGCCGAGATGCGCCGAGATGCGCCGAGATGCGCCGAGATGCGCCGAGATGCGCCGAGATGCGCCGCGGTTCGTCGCGGTTCGTCGCGAGGTAGAGCCGCTTGCGAGGACGGCGTGCGGCGACTGCCACGCCCCTGCCCACGAACGTTCTCGGAACCTTCCCCGACAGGCGAGGACGGAACCCCGCTGCCCGCTGCGCCGAAGCGCGACAAGCCGCCGCCCACTGCGGCGGGCGAGGCGGCGATTGACAGCGCGCAGGCGCGATCCAGCCGAGATGCGGCCGAGATGCGGCCGAGATGCAGCCGAGATGCGGCCGAGATGCAGCCGAGATGCGTTGAGCTACAGCGATCTAGCAGCCATTCAGCCGAGGCACAGTACTCGATGATTCGCGCGCAGGCGGCACTGCAGAGCGCCGGCGCGGCAGGCGCGGCAGGCGCGGCACTTTCTCCGCTCTCTGCCGTCGCCGCCGCGGCCGCCGGCGTCCTCGCCGCCGCCTCGCCGAACGACGTCGCGTACGGCGCGGGGCAGTGCGTCGCTCGCCGGCTCCGCGCGGCGTCCTCCTCACGCGCGGCCGCCTCCTTTCATTTGCAGGCGTGGGGCAGTGCTTCCTCCACCGGCGGCAAAACTACCGCGGCGTCATCGTCGGGGTGGACCGCGAGTGCCGCCAATCGGAGGCGTGGGTGAGTGCGATGCACGTGGGCCAGCTCAAGCACGGGAGGACGCAGCCCTTCTACCACGTCCTCGCAGACACGCGTGACCGGCGCCGACCGCACCGCCGCTCTCCCGCCCTCCCACCGCCCCTCGCACGCGCCTTCGCACGCGCTTCGCACCAGCACGCGCCCTCCCACCAGCCGCTCACCGCAGCCCTCACCTCGCCCGACAAGTCCCCCCCCCCCACCCACCCACCCCACCACCACCCCCACCCCACCCCACCCCACCCCACCCCACCCCACCCCACCCCACCCCACCCCCCGCACAGGCCCGGCGACGGGATCGGATATGTGCCGCAGGAGCTGCTGCTGCTCGACACGCCGCCGGAGCCGCTGCAGCACCCGCTCACCGCTTCGCTCTTCGGGTCGTACGACGCGAGGCGCGGCCGCTTCCTGCTCAAGGGCGGGGGGGCGGCGGAGGGCGAGGGGGCGGCGGCGGAGGACGCGCTGTCGGCCGTCGTCGGCGCGTCGGCGCAGGGCCTCTCCATCACCGTCACGTCTGGCGGACAGCAGCAGGCCGTCGAGCCAGGCGAGGAGGAGGAGGCCGGGCCGGGCGAGGCGGGCGAGCAGGCGGAGGAGGCCGTCCAGCCCGCCGAGGCCGCCGCCGCCGGTGAGGCGGGGCAGGACGGAGGAGGATGGGTGATAATCGATGAGGATTAGAGAGGCGTCCACGCCGGACACGGGACACTGGTAAAAGAGTGGGGGCTGGGGGCAGGCGGACTGGCTTAGAGGTCTCGCGGTCTGGGATGCCAGGCTTTCTTTTCTTGTACCAATTCCGTCCGTTCACGGTGAAATCCCCCCCCAAAAGGAACCCCAGCGCAGAGAGTAGAGACCGGTTTCAGCTGGCTCCGCGCCGCCGGGGGCACTCTCTGGGGGGGAGGCGGGCTAGAGCCGTAGGCGGAGCCGGAGGCCCCTAGGGGCGACACATGGCATAGCACATGTGTACTACGTTTTGGACCCAGGAGCGACAACGTCAACGAGATATGCGGTCTTGATTCCTTGGGCCGGATACCCTTTGTAGCGTCGGCCAGAGCACATTCCCCCATAGTAAAAAGAAACGTAGAACATGCAACACCATTCGACCGACGACCGAGACACCCACATATGAACAAGGGGGGAAGGTCAGACACAAAAAAGACAGAATCGTACAACACGGCACACCGGCATCGGGACCATAGCCGGAGCTAAGGGCTTTTTCGGCGCTAACCCTAGGAAGAATTGCTCCGGAATGGGGACCCCGGTACCATCGGGCGGCGCCACACGGATGGAGGGAGTCGGGTCTGCCATCGGCGGGCCGTGAGGGCGCTGAGAACTCAAGGCTGAATTTTCGCTCCACTTTCGATGTGGCGGGCTAAACAAGCCTCGTGGCCGTGTGGGTGCAGGCTTCACGAGGACAGAGTCCACGAAGACAGTGGACGGACGCAAACTCCTTGGAAACCTGGAGTTATCACGCGCTATCACGCGCGCCGGGGTGCCACGAGGGGTCGCGGTGGCGTCCATCGCCAGGCTCCCTAGCTCAACCGACGACCCTTCTTCCTCGGGATCGACGGCCGATCGTCATGAGTATACTATCGCCGACTCGGAGTTTACCGCCCGATCCACGCCCAGGCGATGCATGAACACCGCCATCGGTGATCAGATCGAAGAGGTAAGTCACGAGGAGGTCCGCGATGTAGTACGTGCAGGCGCCAACCGTGCAGGCGGCACGTGCGAGCACAAGCGACGGGTGCGGAGGGTTGTTGCCAAGGCGGATGAAGACCTCGTTCTCTCGCTCGTACGTGTCGTTCGGCGCAGAGACAAGTGCGACCGGCTCGTTGGTGGCGGCTACGCGCCCAGAATACACCCTCTTGCTGGCGCCGCTGCCACGGAGCTGGACTTCGGGTTCGATCCCGAGGGAGGCGAGCGCATGTGCTGGCGGAGCATGCACATGCTCCCTTAGAGTGGACGGGGCCCGATGGACGGGGCTGGGACGCGTCACTTCAAAAAAAGAACATAGACAGTAAGAAACGGAGTTTTAAAAACTGCGGAGAGAGATAGGAAGTGGTAGACGCCCGAGGGTGGGCGTCGGCTAGCACCACACTCCTCTCCTTAGAATCCCTGTGTGGTGGCGGCGTGCCGTTCTCCCATCCCTCCCTTGGGGTGTCTGTTTTCTTTATTTCTTTTTTCCAAAAAAAACAAAACCCGGAAAGAACAAGGAAAAGAAACCGACCGCGGGGCGGGGGGGAAAGAATTTTACGACAAAACTCCCTCGCACGACACTTATAGGCACGGGACTGGCGCGCACTGGCACTACCGGTAACACGTGCAAACAAAGAATTTTAGACTGAACTGCCTTCAAAAATAAGAAGCTTAGTTAGGAGCACGACTGTGGAGTCCCTCGCGCACTACTACTAGCACTCACCTGTGTACTGTACTGGCGGGCTGGCGCGGCGACAGTTACGCACACGCGGGGACGCCGTCGTCATCCTTGCCGGCCGAGCCGCCGCAGCCACAAGCCGCCTCAAAGAGCTGAAGCTGCTGCAGGGTGTTTGCAATCTCCGCGCGGTAGGCTGCCACCGCGGCCATGTCGCCGCAGCTGACGGCGACGGAGCAGGCTCCCGCACGCGCACTGAGCATGCTCAGCGAGCCCTGGAGGGAGAGCGCGATGCGCTGGGCGGCAGCGGGCAAAGCCTCAGCGCGGGGGCTGGTCCCTGCCTGGTACTCGCTGGCGCCGGCGAGATCGATGATCCGCTGGCGGCAAGTCATGGTGTGGCAGTGGCTTGGACCGAACCACTTCTGATAGATGTGCAGCGCGCGCGTGTACAAGTCGAGCGCATCGTCGTCCTTGCCCATCCGCTGTAGCACCCGCGCAGTGCCCACCTGGTACCGCGCATAGTCGACGTGCTCCGTCCCCAGCGACTGCTTCGCAATCAACACCGCATTGCGATACTGTTCGAGCGACTCGACCAGCCGGCCCTGCTCTTCGAGGACGCCCCCGAGGTGGTAGAGCGTGAGTGCCAGGGTCGGGCTGTCGGCACCGAGCTCATTCTTCTCGATCTTGGCCGCCTTCTCGAGCAGCTTGGCGGCATCGTCCAGCTTGACCTGCATCTTGAGGACGGCAGCCATCTTGGACATTGCGGAAGCGCACTTGGTGTTATCCGTCCCGCCGAGCTCCATCCTCCGAATCCCCAACCCGCGCTCGAGCGACCGCATCGCCTCCTCGAGCAGCTCCGCTCGCAGCAGCTCCGCCTGCTCGGCCAGCACCCGGAGCGCACTCCCCAGGCTGTTGAGCAGGCCGGGCAGCCTCGAGCGGCCGCCCTGGCCCGAGCGCGTCCCCTCGAGCTGCTCCTCGATGGCCACTGCGCGCCGCAGCAGCTTGACGCTCCCCTCGAAATTGACCCTGCCGGACAGGTGCTTCAAGAGGTCCGAGGCGGCCTCCAGCCGCTCCACAAGCTTGCCGTCGCCCGCCGTTGGCGTCTCGCCTCGCTCCGCCGCCTTCGCCGCCGCCTTCTCTTCCTCCTCGCCGATACGCGTGTAACCCTGCGCCGCGTGCCAGCCCATCCGCTCAGCCTCAAGGATGCACGCGAGCAGCTGGTAGAGGATTGGCCGCCCCGCCGCGTGCCTCTCTGCGGCAAGGCGATCGAGTGTCCCGGCAGAGGTCAGATGGGTGGTGAAACGCCCGAGAGCCCATGCCGGCGGGCCTCGCTGCTGCAAGTAGGCGTGCGTGAGGTCATGCAGCAGACAGCTGCCGTCGGCGCGGCTGCTGAGGAGAGAGTGCGACCGCAGCTCTTCAACCACGCTCTCCGTCTCGCTGCTGTCTAGGTCCCACAGCTGTGCGAGCAGGCTGCGCTCGAGGGGCAGCCTCTGCGGCGTCAGCGCGAGCGCTGGAAAGAGCGCCTGCGCCTTCGGCGGCAAGCGGGTGACCGACAGGCTGATCACTGCGCTCAAAGACTGGTGGTGCGCGTCCGCGTGCTTGTCAGCGGCGTAGAACGGCCCTTGCAGCAGCCGCTCGGCGAGCCTCGCCTCGCGGTGGTCAGCGGCTAGCTTTGAGCACGCCTCGCTGCTGCTCGGCTGGCTGGCGCACATCGCCCCCGCCATCGCCAGCGCCATTGGCAGCCCAGCGCAGGCGTCGAGCACCTCGTCGGCAGAGCTGGGCACATCCAAAACGGCGAGCTTGGCGGCGGTTGCGAAGATCTCCTTGGCCATCTGGCTGCGCGGCTCGACGCAATCGATGTGAATCGGCGGCGCGCATGAGCCGGGCATCAGCAGCGCCGCGCTCTCCGCAACCTCGCACTGTCTCGTCGTTATGAGAAGCGCGATCGACTCGACACCCGCGAAGACCGTGGCCACCTCGGAGGACCACACGTCATCGAGGACCAGCAGGCAGCGCAGCCGCCGAGAGCGGAGCGTGTTGGCGAGCCACTCTTTTGCGCGCTTCCAGTCTGAGGGAGGCGGCCGAGAATCGAAGCGCGGCCCGAGCAGCCGCGTCTGCACGTCGGCTATCACGCGCCCCATCAGGCTGTCGAGCCGGTCGCTGCCTCGCTGCCCCACGTGCAGCCAGATCACGCCGTCGGCAAACTGGCGGCGGCAGTCGGCGTCATGCACGACATCCGCTGCGAGCAGCGTCTTGCCGACGCCACCCTGGCCACATAGGCTGACGATTGCGCTGCCATCACGGAGTTGGGAGCGAACCCGCCCGAGATCGATCTCCCGCGCGTGTGTCTCCGAGGCTAGAGGTGCGTCGAGCGGGACAGCCGCGAGCGCAGGCCGGTCGAGGCCGAGCACTCGAGGCACGCCTGCAGCGAAGCGCCCCCTCCCGTTCGCAACGATCAGGCGGTGGCGGTTGGGCCTCCCCTGGTGGACCCTGGACGCGTCGCGCGGATCGGCAAGCTCAAACTTTTGTACCTGCCCCGCGCACCCGTTAAGGTTGCCCTGCTCGGTCAGGCAGGTCACCGCCGTGCGGGCGGCAGAGAAGGCCAACTCGATGTCGACATCGGAGCTCAGCTTGCAAGCCAGCTCCCTGCCGAAGGCACGCGCGGCCTCATCGGCGACGAGGGTCTCCCAGCAGACGACACACGGAACACTCGCCAGGTCGCGCAGCGCTATCGCAAGTTGGGACGTGCAGCAGCCCGTCAGCACCACGAGCCCCAAGCCGCGAGTCACGTGCGGCCAAACGAGCTCGGCCAGCGCGTCGATCGAAATCGACTCATACTCGCCATCCGCGCTCGCAAAGGCTAGCACGCGCTCGTCTTGAAGACTCGCGCCGTGACCGGCAAAGAACCAGACGGTGCAGTCCTGAAGCGCCTCGTCGAGCGCATCGACGCTGCAGTCTTGGAGCAGCTTGGCTCGCTCGCCAAAGGCCTCCTTGATCTCTGCGGCTTCGTCGAGCACGTTGGGTAAGCCGTGCGCCACGGCAGTGATGACCACGTCCTTTCGGACACCACCTCCGCCGTCCGGCCACCCCAGCTCGCCTTGGGTCGGCACCATTGCGGGACAACAAGGGCCCTTGCTTCAGCTGCCTTTCGCTGTAGATCGCGAGTTTTGAGCTGAAGAAAGAAATGGCGCTTAGGCGCCAGAGCGGGCACATACAAGAAATTCGTGCCTGTTTGGCCTATATTGTTTGGCCTATATAATGGGGACCATGGCACTTTTCGAATAAATACGCCGCCGGCTCGTCGACGCCTTTAGAGAGAGAGAGAGAGAGTTTTTGTGCGCCTTTATCAATCACGGTATCTACAACAACTCTAACACTCACACGTCATTTGGTATCTAGATACTGATCCGCTCGTCCACACAATCTTGAATCTCGACATACGACACGCATTGGCCATTGCCGCGGACACGGCTATTTAGTTGCTCTCTTGGCCGCGCAAGGCCTCTGTGAGGAGTTTAAGCATGTGGGGACACTATCACACCTCGACACACTCTCACACGCACGCACACACACACACACACACAGCCTTCGATGTTATGAAACAACACAAGGCGGACACACGCATGGCATATCGCTCTCGGGCTCCCCCCCCACACCACCACCACCACCACCACACACACACACAGTGTAGTAGGGCGCCCCGCGCCTTTGTAGCGTGTAGGTTACACCGCGTGCGTGAGGGACGTCGCGAATTTTCTTTTGGCTCCGCGTTCTCGGGAAAGAGAAACATTCTGGTGTTGGGCACTCAGGCACTTCTCTCAGAGTCTGGCGAGCGACTGGACCAGGTGGTGTCGCGGGGCTCAATCAGCCCCCTCGTGCGAGAACGCGGCGGGTGTGAGGTGACCCGCAGTGCGTCACGACTCCGCCAAGCACTGTCATCCGCTGCCGTCGCCGCCTCCCGAAGCGCCGCCTGCCCTCCGCCGGTCGGAGTGATGTCTCACTCTCACGCGCCAGGCAGCGGGGACGGGATGGGGAGGCCGAGCCGCTCGGCGGTCTGCCGCGCCTCCTCCAGCGAGATCTCCTCCTCCTCCCCGTCACGCAGCCGCACCGCCCGCTGCCCGTCTGCCATCCACTTGACGCCCTCGCCGACGTCAGCACCCTGCTTGTAGAAGCCCGACTCCACACTGCCGCTGGCGCAACGGAAAACGCCGCGCCCCTCCCTCTCATCCGCCTTGTACTCGCCGTCGTAGACGTTGCCGTCGGCGAACCGGACGACGCCGCGCCCCTCCCTGTTACCCGCCTTGAACTCGCCGTCGTAGATGTCGCCGTTGGCGCACCGGAGACGCCGCGCCCCTCCTCCTTATCCGCCTTCCACTCGCCCTCGTAGACGTCGCCCTCGGCGAAAGGGTAGACGCCGCGCCCCTCCTTCTTACCCGCCTTCCACTCACCGTCGTAGACGTTGCCGTTGGCGTACCGGTAGACGCCGCGCCCCTCGACCAAGCCTGTCTTCCACTCGCCGTCGTAGACGTTGCCGTTAGCGTACCGCATGATGCCGCGCCCCCCCCGCTTA
The DNA here is from genome assembly GCF_000372725.1 of Emiliania huxleyi CCMP1516. NCBI lineage: Eukaryota > Haptophyta > Isochrysidales > Noelaerhabdaceae > Emiliania > Emiliania huxleyi. The sequence continues at coordinate 266,187 of NW_005201014.1, read as the reverse complement.
CCCGCCTTCCACTCGCCGTCGTAGACGTCGCCGTTGGCGCGCCGCATGACGCCGCGCCCCTCCCTCTCTCCCGCCGCGTTGCGCTCGCCCTCGTACTCCCCCTTCGACCTCTCGCCCGAGCCAGCCAGCGCGTTCTGCACCTTGACAGCATAGTCACGGTACAGCTGGACGACCACCGGCTTGTCACCCTTGCCCGTGAAGGCGGCCTCCTGGATCGCGGCGATCACGCGCTTGTTACGCGGCCCCATCCCCTCGTCGGCGCGGTCCTCCATCTCTGCCACACGGGGCCCCTCGCCGTCGATCTCGATGACCTTGGGCGGCAGCCGCTCTTCCAGCAGCTTGCCCAGCCCTGGGTAGTATGCGAGTTGCGCGAGCGCTTCGGTGCTCACGGCGCTCTCAAAAGTCGTCCACCTGCCAGCGGAGAGGGGCGTGGCGCTGAAGCAGTCGCTGTATTGCAATAGCGTGGTGGTGATGGCGGCGGTCAACCACAGCGCACCCGCGAGCGGGGTAAGGGGGCGGCCGTTGTAGAAGAGGAAGGCAGCGATGGCGCCCGGCAGCGCACTGCTGCCGTGGCTGCCACGACCGCCGCCCCCGCCGCCGCGTGTGTTGGGAAGCGCACGCGCCACCGGCCCTCCTCGTAACGCGGGTTCTCAAACGCCCCGAGAGCACTGCGCAGCTCTGCCTCGGGAGGGGAGGGGTAGAGCAGATCTCCCGAGTGGGAGTGATTTGGTTATTTCAATGTCTCTCTCTCTCTCTCAATGTATGTGGCTCTTACGTACATTCCTGGAGGAGGACTGCTGACAGGGTTTGCGATGAGGAGTGACCCGACGGGTTTCTCGGGGTTAGTGCACCACTAACCGCCTCTGCAAGAGCACTGCGACGGATCGGGCTCATACTAGCACCCACACCTCGCGAGCCGACGTTCTGGCTCAATGAGGCTGCTGCTGGCACTCGGGGCCGACTTTCTGGCCCAGCGAGGCCGCTGCGGGGCACACGGCGGCACGGGTCACTCCTCAACACAAACCCCGTCGAAGCAGGAAGTATGGAAAGGCGGCGCGGTATGGTAAAGAACGACGGCACGGCGGACAGTAAGGAGCGGCGGCATAACTAACGGCAACGGATGGCGGGGCGTCGGTCGGCTGGGCAGAGCGGGCAAGCGAGCAGCGGGGCGGCGGGAGGGTGACTGACGTGGCGGGGTGTTTCACGAGGAGGTAGAAAGTCGGGCGCGAGCGGGCGAGGTAGCGGCGAGGCGGCGGGAGGGTGACGGCGTGACGGGCGAGGGGGGTGGCGGGTTGGGTCACGAGGAGGTGGAAAGTCGGGCGCGAGCGGGCGAGGTAGCGGCGAGGCGGCGGGATTTTCGAAGCTGATTCACCCTTGGGGACCCGCTGTGTGCGGGGCGGGCCCCTGCCCACAGCCAGGGACGACGGCAAGAAACCCAACGCGCAGCTGAGGCTGCTGGTGTGCCGGTGATAGTACTAGCACGCGCCAGTTCGCACCTGTGTAAAGAAAGAAAGAAAACAGACAACCCAAGGGAGGGATGGGAGGACGGCACGCCGCCACCACACAGGGATTTTAAGGAGAGGTGTGTGGTGCGCTATCCGTCGCCCACCCTAGGGAGTCTGCCTCTTCCTATCTCTCTTCGCAGTCTCTCGCTGATTCTCGCTGCAACCTTCATGCCACCACGCGGTCGTCCCACCCTCGTCGTTCTCTCCCTTGTCACTTCCTCCTCTGTCGCGTTGTTCTCTTCTGCCCCGTCCTGCGACGCCGCCGCCTGCCGGTCCCTTGTTCTCGCGGCTTCTTTCGCCTGTCGGCGCAACTCCGTCGAGCCTGTGTGCTGGCCGCGGGGTGTTTGAAACCCAAGGCGTAGCTGAGGCCTGGAAGGCTGTGGTGTGGAGGCGAGCCTGGCCGGGGTCCACCGCCCCCACCCAACCACATGGACCTCCTTCTATTGCTCGGCCTGGTCGGCTCGCTGCCCGCGCCGCCCATCGGCAGCTCTCTGCCGCTGCCGGCCTCCGCTGGTCCGCGCGAACACGCTGGTCCGCGCGTGCTGCCGCTCACCGCCGCTCACCGTCCCGCCGGCATCGTCATTGAAGCGCTCGCGGCATCGTCATCGAAGGCGGCTCTTGACTACATCGAGAGAGCCTTCGCGACGCCGGCCGCAGCGTCTTCCCGCGACGCAGCGGCGCCGTGGTACGAGGCGCGGCCGCCCCAGGCGGAGCCGCCGCCGAGGGAAGAGCCGCCGCCAGCGGCGCTCTCCGCTGCCCTGGACGGGCTGCAGCGGCAGAGCGGCTCGGACGCGGCCTTTGCGCGATGCGTGTCGCTCCTGCTGCGGTACTGCGACAACGCTCTCGCCGATCCGGACAACGCCAAGTTCCGCACCATCCGCTCGTCCGCCAAGGCGCTCAAGCTGCAACCTCGCCACAGCCCCTGCCGTGGACGCATGAAGCGGCCGTCTCTTCACACCTCTACCATCTGCCGACAGGCCTTCCAGCGCGGCCTCGCCAGCCTGCCCGCCGCGGCGGACGCGCTCGCCGCCCTCGGCTTCGAGCGGGCGGCAGCGCAGCCGGTGTGCGAGGGCGGTGTGTGCAGCATCGGCGGCGGGGGCGCAGAGGAGTTTGTCTTGCCGGCCACCGCCGACGCGGCGACCGAGCTGCGACGCGGCTCGGCGCACCTCCGCCACGCACTGACCGCCGCGCAGTATCGGGAGGCTGGCTGGCCAACCCGCTTCTCCGGCGCGCTGCCTGCGGCGTGCCGGGCGCTGCCCGCGCCGCTGCTGGAGACGGTTGCGGCAGAGCTGCGCGCGCCGCACGTGCTTTGGCGCTAGATGCGGGACGGCACACACGGTTCTGCCGGCAGGGCGCGACGCCGCATGCACACCCTGCTGGTTCTCGCACGCGGCGTGGCGAAAGTAGCACGCGCCTCTCACCTCTGGCGGCGAGGCAGGTGCCCGAGCTGCTCGCGCACGGCGACAACGCGGCGCGCGTGGAGAGCGCCCTCGGCGGCGGGCCGGCGGCGGTCGAGGCGCTGACGGCCCAGCTGGCAGAGCTGCGCAAGGAGGCGGAGGCGGCGGCGGGCGGAGGCGCGGGCGAGGGGCGGGTGGTGGCGGTGGAGAGCGCCGAGGCGTGGTACGACTTGCTGATGGCCCCGGGGGGCGCGAGATAGCCGAGAAGTAGCCGAGGTGGAGCGATACGACCTGCTGCCTCTGGGGGCGGGCTGCCTGGTCGCGCCACCTTGTGCGCACTGCAGCGAGCCTTCCCCGCGCCATCGCGTGCCTGTCCCTGCAGGCGGGCTGCTCGTCGCCGACTTTGGCGCGCCGTGGTGCGGCCCGTGCGCCGCCGTCAAGCCGCTCTTCGCCGCGCTCTCGCTCAAGCCGGAGTTCGCTGGCGTCACGTTTGCGCGGCTCGACGCGGAGATGACGCCGCAGCTGATGGGGGACCACCAGGTGACGAACAACGCGGACGCGCCTCACGAGATGGGGGGAGCATACCGCAGAGAGCTCCGAGGGGCGTCCCGGTTCACAAAGAAAGATGGGCACACTGTCTCCGCAGGCATCCACCCAGCCCCTCGTGCTGTGGCCTCCAGGTGGACTCGTTCCCAACCTTCAAGTTCTTCCGCGACGCGGAGGAGGAGGACCTTCCCGTGGTGGGCGGAGACATCGACGGCGTCGAGCAGCGGATCCGGTCGCTCCTCGCCGAGGCGCGCGACACGGCATGAGAACGGAGGGGAGGTTTTCGATCTTTCTTTTCGCAAAGAAAAGGCTGTGCTCGGGCTCCTTGCCGTCTAGGGGGTCTAGCTCTAGGGATCCCAAAACTCGCGAAAAATCGGCCCCCACCGCGGCTAACACGATCTCTCTAAGGTAAAGGCAAAGCCGCGATAGGCTCTCCTCCCTAGAGCTGTTTAACGTTGGGAGCTGAACAGTGTTGCTAGTGTTAACAGTAACAACAGAACAACAGTGGGGCTCCCCAACAACAGTAGCTAACGTTAGGCCGGCTGAACAACAATAAGGAAGGCCTGGCAGTGACCCACGACGATCTCCAGAGAGCGTTCAGTGCGGGTAATACCCGAAAATACCCGGAAAAATCCGGGTATTTTCGGGTTTTACCCGGGGTTTTTTGGCATTTTCTGCTTGCTGACCGCTGAACAACAGTAACAACAGTAACAACCAGTAACAGCATGGGCTGGGGTGAACACTTGAACAACGTTAAGGATTTCAGCCAACACTAGCGCAACTGTTAGGCCCAAAGTTAATGTTAAACAGCTCTACTCCTCCCCATCTCTGAAGCGCGGCGCGTCGCGGGGCGGCGTGCGCGGCCCGCCCCTAGGCCCTACCTAGACCTATACTCTATGTGTCACAACCCGGGACGGGCCGCGCGCCTCGCCGCCACACATCCATGTTCTTGCTGGATCTCGCCACCACACCAATGGAACGGTGGATAATAAGGAAAGCGGAAGCTCCATCCATCTGTGTTGATTGACGCCCCCACCCACCCCAGGCCCAGCGTGCCGCTCGTGTCGAGAGACGACCGCTCGTGGGCTGGCACCGGCCTGTTTACTGAGGGAGGGTGTAGAGGGTGTATAGAGTGTAGAGCGCTGTAGAGCTGTAGAGACTGTAGAGTGCTGTAGAGCTGTAGAGCTCTACATCCGGCGCGGGACGATGTGAGTCGCCTGTAGAGCGATGTAGAGCGCGATTTGCTGTAGAGATGGTTGTAGAGGCTCTACTGTCTACAGCCAAACCGCCGGGAAGGCAGTGACTCAAAGAGGTCGAGCCGCGCCAATGGGGTGTCTCCGAGCTTACTGGATCTCTGATGGACGGGCTTGACTATCCCTGACACACTCACACACAGAGAGTCACTCTGACGGCACACAACACCCTATGACTGCGTCATGACCAGCCTGCCATGCGTCGCCGGTGCCGCATTCGTCGCTGTGCTTCTTTAGCAGGCGGTGGACTGTCGGCTGCGAGGACGGTCGCATTTGCACGAGGCGAGGCGATCATTGCTGAGCGTTGCATGCGCCATGACTCGCGCCAGCGCGTGCGGGAGCTCCTGGCTGAGCGTTGAGTCCAGGCGAGTTGCGCTGGCCACTATCGCTACGCCGAGCCGAGCTGACGCGCCGACCGAGGCGCCGGCCAGTCAGTGGGCAGCATTGGCAAGTGCAACGCGCCTCATGTCGGAGAGCGACCGTGCCTCGTTCGCGGGTTATGATGTAGATCTTGTTGTAGAGATTTCACGTTGTAGAGCGCCTCTACATCGCTCTACAGGCGACTCACATCATCCCGCGGCGAATGTAGGAATCCTAGAGTTTACCCAGATCCCAGCGGAGGTACCGTCGGGTCTCTATTTTAAGATGAGGTAAACAGCAATAGATCCGGCCCTCAAGCGGCCTAATCGATACCCGGCCCTCACGGAATCGGTCCCTCGTTGTACAGCAATCGATCCTTCACACTGCCCGCGCGCTGCCAAACTTGGGGTCGAGAATCGGTCCCCAGGTTACCTGTGGCGCGAAGCTGCGATATGTCTCCCGCCCTCGGCGCGCCGACCGCGCAGCGGCGGCAGACCACCCTCCGGTTCGAGGGGCGCCTGGGGCTGAGCGGGCTGCCTCCGCCAGAGTTTGGCTCGCCCACCGGCGGGCTGTCACCCTGCCACGGGTCGCAAGCCCTCTGCCGGCCGGAGCGCAGGCTGCGCAGGCTTCCAGCAATTGGTCCCTTGGCAAGTGCGAATCGGTCCCCCTGGCTCCAGTTGGGGCAAATGTAGATTTCCTGCCCAGCGTAAGGATATTTCTTTCATTTCTTTCGTCTTTATTTCGTGCCCCGCCACGGCAAATTTGCGAGAAATTTCTTCGCCCCGTCACTCCATGCTCAAGTTTCGCCCCTTTCCGTGTAAGGAAACAAGGTGTCCCCCATGTTGGACCAGGCACCGTGCGGGCCTGCCGTGCCTTGCTTGAGCCGGCAGGCCCGCGCGGCAGTGATGGTGCGCCTCCGCGGAGAGGCTGACGCTGGTCATCGGTCAGCGGTCAGCGGTCATCGGTCACCGGTCAAGCAGGTCATCGGGCGTCAGTGTCATTCAGGCGTCAGTGTCATTCGCGTCAACACAGGTATGGTAAATTTCCGGAAATTTCTCCTTCCGAACAAGGCTGTTATATTTCTCAAAATATTTCGGGAAATCTACATTTGCCCCAAGGCTCCAGGAACTGATCCGGCACTACACCCGGATCTATTGCTGTTTACCCGACGGTATTTTGGGAAAGAGTGCCCCGGAAACAGCGCTCGAATCCTGCCCGAATGTTGGCCGCCGTCTTCCCTGCGATCTTTTCACTAGCAGTCGTAGTTCCACACGCCCCGGCTCGCGGACTCGCACCGCAAGCAGTCGTCGAGGCGCAGCTGACGGCGCTCCAGCGTGGCGACGTCAGGTGCTGCTTCTCTTTCGCATCGCCCAACAACCGGAGAGCCACTGGGCCGTGGACCAAGTTCGAGCGGATGGTGAAGCAGACGCCGGCGTACGCTCCTCTGGTCGGGTGTACGAGCTTTGAGATCTTGTCGGTGCTGTCGGTGTCGCCGCGGAAGTGGCGGTGTCGCGTGCGCGTGCGGCCGGCCGGCAGCAGCAGTGCACCATTTGCGGTGGCGGACCCGTTTGTCGACTACAGCTGGGAGCTCTCTCAACAGGGCGAACAAGCCGCCACCTTCAGCATCGGTCAGGCGCTGCGACACCGAAAGTATGAGTATCGAGGTGTCATCGTTGGCTACGACCTGGAGTGCACACAGAGTGAGGAGTGGATGCAAATGATGAACGTCGAAGGGCTCACGCGCGGGCGCATGCAGCCCTTTTACAATGTGCTCGTCGATGAGCGCGACCGCCCTGGCGCGCAGATGTCATACGTGGCAGAGGAAAACATCGTTCCCGATTCGCCGGTGAGCGAGCGGCTGCAGCACCCAGCGGCCGCGGAGCTCCTCCTGTCCTTGGACAAAGAGACGGGCACGTACACCGTGCGCGACGAGCTGGCGGCGCAGTACCACGCTGAATCGGTCGCCGGGTGCTGGCTTGTCGACGGTGTCATTCCGGACAGGCCCGCGGTCGAGTGACATCACGTGACCCCAGTAGAGCAGGCAGCATGGCGCTCTCTTGTTTTATAGGCTTTTTTATTTTTACTGATTACTCTCATTGACACTGTGAGCAGGTTCGTGGAGGCGTGGTCGGTTTGGCCTAGGTTTGCGCTACGTGGAGATTATACGTTCGATGATAAATCATGTACGATTCACACAATCCGACTGACTACACAAAAGATAGCTCCTCGTCCTCCCACGGGCGACAGGGGCCGCCGACGCTGCCCGCGAGTCTCAGGCTCTCACCAGGTCTCACCCCTCTCGCCCTGCTCGCTCCGCCTGCTCTCTCAGCTCGCGCGCGCTCAGCCCAGGCTTGGCGGGCCACGACGCGAGCGCCTCGGGCGTCAGCTGCGCCTCGACCTCGTGATAGCGCGGCCGCTGCGCCCCCTGCTCGTCTGGAGGTGCGGGCGGCGAGGGGAGGGAGTCGGAGGGAGGGAGTATTAGAGAGTTGGCGGGAGCCACGGCAGTGAGAGACGTTGCGTGTGGCGCGGCACGGGCGCGCGGAGGCGGACCCAGAGACGCGCGCGTGCGGGGCGGCGCAGGCGTGCGGGAAAAGAGAGGCGGAGAGGCGCGGCCGAGCGCACCGGCGAGGTAGACAAACGCTTTCTTGTACGCGGCGGTTTTCTTCCTGCGCGACAGCCGATCGGTGCGGTCTCTCACCAACTGGCCTTCGACGCTTGCCGGCGGAGAAGGAGGCCTGGCGCGGTTGGTGGACGGGCGGGCGGGGTTGGTGTGTTTGCCTCTTGGTCGGATCGCGCGGGTCGCGCTTCTCCTTGCCGTCGTAGTTGGCGGTGTGCACCTTGGTGACGGGCATGCCGTAGAGCTTGCGCAGGTACTCGGCGATTTCGAGCTTGTTCATCTTTGGCGAGACGAGGAACTGCAGCACCGGCCGCTTGAGGAACGGCGCGGTCTTGAGGTCCGGGTTGCGCACATGGCGCACCACCCAGTTGGGAAAGAGAGGCACGTGCCTGTGGCAGCGAAGGGCGCGGTTTTGAGTTTCGGCGTCTGAGCTTCGGCGTGGGGCGACGCCAGCACCTCGCCATGTTGGCCGTAAGAAAAAGACCTGCTGTATGGCAGAAAAAGAAAACCTCGCGCGTAGGATTATACCGGTAGGGAGGTGTGCCGAATACCACGAGCCCCTGCATGAAATGCTGTGATTTTCGACGGCCGCGTCCTGGACATGGCGAAGGCGTCGCCGTCGAAGGAGCGACCCTGCCGAAGGAGCGACTCGGTGGACGTCCGAGCCCGCCGCCCCTCGCCACTGCACCCTGCTGGCCCATGCAGCGCGACACCGCCGGCGCTGCGCCTGCTTCCTTGCGCGCCGCTGGACGTCGGCCGAAAAGACCGCTTCCCTCTGGGGACCCGACTCCGCGAAGATCGCGCGCGCGTCGTGAATGCGGCGCGCGCGCGATCTCCGTTCCCGGGCACGCCGGTCGCAGTGGCATGGGATCCCAGGCTCAAAACAGCGCAACAGCGAGCGAGCGCCCGCTGCTCCTCCTCCCGCCGCCGCTCCGCTCACCGAGACAAACTCGGTGCCGCCGTTCTCGCCGCCGCCGCCGCCGCCGCCTCGCCTCTCGCCTCCGCGGACTCGGGGCCGGTGCTTTGACGCAGCACAGTGTGCTTCGTGGTAGCATGAACTCAGAACGGCCCCCCGAGAGCGCCTCTTCGACGCCCACGGGTCCCGGGGGGTCGGATGGGTTGCGAGAGGGCCCCGGCTATTTTTTGTTTGAATCCCGGAGGCCGTTCGAACATGAATTGACGTTCCACGTGCCCGTCCCCAGCAAGGACAACATGCTAGCCCAGCAGGCCGCTCCCACCGCCGCCCGCGGCGGAGGCAAGGCGGCAAAGGGTGGCAAGGGCGGCGGCAAGGGCGGTGGCAAGGGTGGTGGCCGTGGCGCACCAGACCCGCTTTGCGCCGCCGCCCTCAACGCCCGATATACTCGGTTAGAGCCGGCGGAGCGACGGCGGCAGAGGTGCGGCCGCCGGCGACCTCACACGGTGTCGAGCACCGTAGAGACGGCCCCGAGAGCCGCCACCAGGTGTGCCACGACCGCGGCCGCGAGGCTCGTGGCGATGGATGCGCCAGACTCGCTTTGCGCCGCCGCCCTCAACGCCCGATACTCGGTCAGAGCCGGCGGAGCGACGGCGGCAGAGTTGCGGCCGCCTGCGACCTCGCACTAATCCCGACCCCCGGTTTTTTCGCTCAGGTTTTCAAACTTGTTCTATCATAGTTAGCTGCTAAGTGAGAGCAAGTGGCACATCGCGTTCTCACCACGGTCGCCGCTCATGGCGCGGCGCGCCTGCGCAACGCGGCCCCGAGAGGGGCCGCCTGGCCACCGCTGCCACTGCGCCGCACGGATTTCACCCCACTTTCGCGACTGTGGCCGTCCAACAGTCTGCCGGCGCGGCGGGCGCATTCGAATGCGCCCGCTGCGCCGGCAGACTGTCAGTGCTATCCCGGGCGGCGCGCCAGCGAGCCCGGACGCTGGTCAGCCGCGAGGACAGCGCCATCGTCATCGGCGTCTCCTGCAGCAACTTCAACAGCACAAGGTAGCCGGGTCGGAGGCCTCCCGCCGAGCTGCCGAGCCACCCCGCACCCGCGCCACCCTGCCTCAGGGAGTCAGTTGAGAGGGTGCGCAAAACCTTACCAAAACTGGCACGGGTCACGCGCCGCTCGGGAGCCGCGGCGCAGCCTCCAGAGACTGCAACGACAGCGAGCATACGCGCACGCGACTAAGCAGCTACAGGTCCTGGCTTTGGTTTCACAACGCGTTTGGTCCTCGCTATGGTACGGCTCACCAGATGCGACAGGAGGGCTAAAATCCGGAATATAGACTGCCAAGAGGGTGCTCTAGGCCGCGAAGACACCACACACGGTCTCCCTACTCATGAGCGGCTAGCAGGAGGGTGCCAAAAATGAGGCGCGTTGTGAAACCGCAGCTGGCCCCGCCGACGGGTAGCACAGGTCATGAGTGAGGCCACGCCAGCTGCCTCGGGTGCTCTGTGTGGTCGGCCTGGACCTTGCCGCAAGCCTCGAGCAGCGGAGAAGCACTGTCCTTGAAGTCCAGACATGCTTCGCCGCCGTGGCGCAGCGCCGCAGTGCGAGCGAGCACTGCAGTGCAGTGATCGCTTGGACTGCGGCACCCATCGACTCCCTGCGCTCCGGGCACATTGGCACATGTGCCGGCGGCCTTGTGGATGGCTCGGACACGATCTGCACGACGGCGCGGCGTCGCGAGGCGGCCGTGTTGTGAAAACGAAGCTGTTGCGAAACCGAAGCCAGGACCTGTAACTCGAGGGGTTTCCTCAATCAACCGAACGCACTAGGCTGGCGAAAAAACCGGGGCGCGGGATTAGTGCGTCCCCTCGACCACGCCGCCGACCCGTCGACAAGCACGCGTGGACTGCCATCGAGAAGAAGGAGACGGAGGGCGGCGCATCCGGAGCCCGCGGGCGCGGCGTGGGCGGGCGCGGGCGCGGGCGGGCGCGCGGGAACCCCGCCAGCGGAGGCGACGCACAATGCCTCTGGCGGCTCTGCAGGCGGCGCGCGGCGCGCCCCTCGCCGGTCTCCCGCACGCTCCTGAGGGCCGAGAGGGCCGAGAGGCGGGGTTGGTGACCCGGGGGCATGGGCGGTGCGGCCCGCGCCGCGCGCGGGCGCGTGGCAGCCCGTGAGTGCCGAGATCGGGTCTGTGCCTCGACGTAGCATGGGCCCGCGGAGGCCCATCTACAGCAGCGGCGAAGTGAGCGTGTTTGTGGTGTTGGTGTGACGTCTAAGCTTGGATCTGTGACTAAAGCCGCTTACCACTGATGGATCCCCACCCGAATAACACACAGTGAGCGCCCCAGCACTTCACTACGCCCTCCGCGCGAAATCGCTAGTGGTGCTTTGTGGCAGCACATTGTGCTTTGTGGCAGCACGGGTGCGGTGCCCGAGACCGTCCGTCACCGCCGCCCTCCATCTCGCGGCGGCGTCCCTCTGATGGCGCGGGCGCCTCGCTCGCCGGCACGCCTCGCCGCTGCCCCCCCTCTCGCCGCCGCTCCGCTCGTGGCCGCCGCCTCCCCTGTCAATCCCGCCGTCCGCACCACCGCTGCCACCGCCTCGCGCCTCGCCGCCGCCGCCACCGCCCTCCCCCTCGCCGCTGAGCGGTGCTTGGCGAGCCTCTCACCGCGATCTCGTACGCCCCGATACCAGTCGCGCCTCGCATCACCCCCGATCTCGAAATCCGGTGAAAACCGCCCACCTTGTGGTATGATACCAGTCCTTTGGCCGACGTGGCACGGCGAGCGACGATGAGACATTCATGTCGAGGGACGCCGGCGACGCCGACGGGCAGCACGCACCAACGACCAAGCGGATCGCGCGGGGTAGAAGGGCATACAGCATGTGGGAGCAACTGCCAATAAATAAATAAATAAAACGGTCAAACTCTGAGACGAGATGGGATTTAGGGACATGTGTCCCCGCCCTAGCTGCACGATCCTGCCAACTGGCCATGTCACCAACGCGCGTGGCGCGAAATCCGAATAAATAGTCTCAAGTCTGGAGACACCAAACACCTTAAAACTCTCTGTGTTAGACGGCGGCGTCGTTTTTCTTCTCTCTATCTAGATACCTCCACCCCTAAGGGCGCCGACGACTATCTCAACAGGGACTGCAGGCCCGGCGGCAATCCGACCGGTGTGCCTCGAAAGCCGGTCCACAAAGCCTTGCCCACCCCCACGGCATCGGTAAAGTCGGTGGCGTTGAGGTGTGACCAAGAGAAGACCGCGTCCGTGATCCTGGCACCGCGGAACGAGCTCCCATCGACATGGGCGTGTCGGAAGTCGGCGTTCGGAAGGATAGCGCCTATTCGGGGTATATTTGGGGCGCTGCTTCGTGCGTGCAAACGTGCGACGGTCGCAGTGCCGACAGGAAAGGGACCCGAGAAGTCCACGCCGCGAGCGTTAGCTTCCACGAGCAGAGCTCCGGGCAGAAAGGCGTCTTGGAAGGACGAGTTGGAGATGGTGATGCGAGTGAGGTTGGCGGGGCCGTTCCTACAGCGGTCGGCAAGGCACCCCCCCGCGTCAGGTCGTGTCGGCGGCTCGGCCCTAGAGCGCAGCATCCGGTGGCGGCGCGCATGTTGATCCCTTTGAGGGAGGTGGACAGGAGCAGCGCCCCCTGCATGCGCACGTCGACGAAGCGCGCGCCGGAGAGGTCGGCCCGCTCGATGCGCGCGCCCTGCAGCCCGGTGTCCTCCATCGCCACTGCGTGCAACTCGGTGCCGACCCACGAGGTGTTGGGCAGCTCGTTGTCGGTGACCTGCGCGTCGCGCAAGTCGGCGCCGTCGAAGATGGCCCGCGCCCCTTCAGAAATGTGCTTGATGGTGACACGGGCCATCCGCGCGCGGCTGAAGTCGGCCTACGCACATCAAACTCATCTCACCATTGTCGCGACCGCTCTCTCCGACTTCAAGCCGCGCGAGTGAACATCGGTGAAGACGGCCGCTGTGAAGTCAGCCTCGAGAAGCTCCGCGCCGGTGAAGTCAGCGCCTACCGCGTGCCACAACCCGCGACACGCTCACCGTTGTCGCGCTCGCTGCCGCCCTCACAGCGCCCGAGAGGCCGTCTGGCGCCTTGCAGGTTCGCGCGCGCCAACTGGACCTTCGCCAGCCGCGCGCCGCGCAGGCTCGCCCCGGCCAAGTTGGTGTCGTACATGGTGCTGCCGCGCAAGTCGGCGCCGTCCAAGTTGGCACCGCGCATGTCGACGCCGTCGAAAGCGGAGGAGAGCAGGTTGTGGTAGCGCAGGTCGACGCGGCGCATGTGCCGCGCTACCCCCGCCGCCGACGTGCCTGTGCAGGGCACAAAGTTGGAGCCCTCTCCTTGCGCGTAGGCGAGGCAGTCGTTCGGCGGCGGCGAGGGCGGGGCGGAGGGCAGAGGCGAGGGAGGTGGCGAGGGAGGCGGCGACGGCGGCGGCGGCAAGGGCGGAAGGGAGGGCGGCGGCGGCGGCGGCGGCGGCGAGGGCGGAGGAAGGGGAGGTCTGCTCGGCGGCGGCGGCGTGGGCGGCGGCGGCGGCGGCGAGGGGGGCGGCGGCGAGGGCGGCGGCGGCGACGGAGGTGGTGGCGAGGGCGGCGGAGGCGACGGCGGAGGCGGCGAGGGCGGCGGCGAGGGCGGCGGCGGCGACGGAGGTGGTGGCGACGGCGGCGGAGGCGACGGCGGAGGCGGCGAGGGCGGCGGCGGGCTCGGCGAGGGCGGCGACTCTGGCGACGGCGGAGGCAGCGGGAGAGGCGGCGCTGGGGCGAGAGGCGTGGCGGCGGCGTGACGTGTCGGGGAGGCTCGGAAGCCTATACTCACACGTGAGGGGCGCGGTTTCGACGGCTCGTCTCGCCTTTTGGCGCCGCCTCCTCCCCGAAGGGGTGTGTGGTGTGGACACCGGCCGGCGTCAGGCCCGGCTTGATGCGGCACGACGTGGACCCGATCGGCATGATGGAGTAGATAGGCGCCTGTGCCACAGCTTACGGAGGGCGTAAAAGGAGACGCTGTTTACAAGCGCGAGTGGAAGTCGTGTGGGCGGGCGCCTATTCCCACGAGACTAGGCGCGTGAAGAGACGCCGTTGCGGCCATGCGGCGCAAAGGGTAGGCGGTGAAGGCGGACGTTGTGGAGCTCGCACTTCTGCATGCGGCCTGTGGGGGAAGGAGGCAGGGGCAGGGGCAGGGGCAGGACACGCTGTCGGCATGTCTGCTGTCTCTGCAGTGCTGTCTCTCTGTCGTCTGTTCGTCTGTCTGTCTATGTTTGCGTGCTCCAGGGGTCTGTCTATGTTTGCGTGCTCCAGGGCGCGGTCTCGCGAGCGCTGCCTGCAAAGACATAGCCGATCGCCACACAGGCCGGCGACGCGGCGCACAGCTGTTGGCATTGGTACTCTCCCACCGTCCAAATCTCGTCGAAGCTGCCCGTGTTGCCGCCTGAGCGACCAGGGCAGGCGAAGGTGATCGCGTCAACACAACTGCCTCGCACTGGGCACGGGACTGGCGCGCGAGCCTTGCACGCGGCAGGCCCCTCGCCGCCCGCCCGAAAGGGGCCACAGCCGGGACGGAGGCGGCGGAGGCGGCGGCGGCCGGGGGGGGGAGCGGGGCGGCGGCGGCGCTTTGGAGAAATGGCTCGTGAAAGGCCGCAGCCACCACGGAAGAGGAACCATCTGAAATCGCGAGGAGCGAGCGTGCCACAGTTGCCGATGCGGACACAGGTGAAAAAAAAAATCTTTTGATTTGTTGCTAATAAAAACCTATGCGCCCCGACCTATGCGCTCCAGCGCTGCTGGCCCACGGCGTGGGCATCACGCGGCTCAGCGCGCCGACCCGCCTGCCTTCGCCGCCGGGCGGCGAGCGCGCCGTCAGCGTGCCGACGGGGGTTTTATCCCGAGGCATGGCGGCGTGGTCTAGAACCCCTGCGTGCGGGTCGAGGTCTCGTCTCGGGTTGGTTGCGCCATGGTAGTCGGTTGGGTGTGTTGGGGAGGGGGGGGGGGTGCGCCTGTCCTCTCTCACATAAGGTCCGCTCGATCAAGACCCTGGGCACCGCCGACGCGGACGTGCTGCGCCTGGAGCAGCAGAGCATCTTCAACGTCTCGAACCTCCTCGAGAAGGCGAAGGCCGCGCGGGAGCGGCGCGAGGCGGCGGGCATCTCGGACAGCGTCGAGGTGCGGCAGGACCGCGAGGCCCCCCCCTTCGACACGCGCCTCGTGGGCAAGTGGCTGGAGGTGTGCTGGCCATACAAGGAGGACGGTAGGACGGTCAAGATCTGGGCCACCGGCCGGGTGAAGCGCGTCGCGGACGGCCTTACCGACAAGAGGAGCCCGCGCGCACGCAAGATCCTCCCGGCCGGCATGCTGCTCTGGGCTTGGGACGCCGACCCCGAGTACGACGAGCCGGCGGGGGAGAGATGGATCGCCTTTCTTCCCGAGAAGTGGAACAAGCCCGTCTCGTATGGGTGGCGGCTCGATCCCCGCGAGCTGGGCGCCACCGGCCCGCCCCGCACGCCGCTCATTGAAGAGGAGGAGGAGGAGGAGGCGCCGGCCGCCGCGCGCGCGCCGGTGACCGAAATTTGTCTGTCTTGAGACGGGCGTGGGCCCTCGTGTGGTCGGTCCCTGGATGCAAGGGGCATAGCTGTAGACTCCCCATAGTGTCCACAGTCAGTGCTGAGCTTGCCGTGCTTGAGTGCGACTTTCAAAATTTACCATTTCCCCCACTTATATCTATCTGAACGTACTCCTCGAGATCTCTCCAAATCTGCCCTCTGTTAGACCGGGTTAGATCGGGAAGTCGGTGCTAATAGAGACTAATAGAGCCGGGGCCCCGTTTCCGCACTGCTGCGCGGCGCACGGTGCCTCCGGGGGCCCCCGAGCCCCCCAAGAGGCACCGACGTAGCTGCAAGCGCCACACTAAACACACGACCTCACAGGACGAGCCGCCCTTGCGCGTCGCGCGGCTCGGGGAAGATGTGCGGCGCCGCGCCGCGCCGCTTCGTCTCCGGATTGTCCTCGCTGGTGGCCCAGTTCCTGCCCGCGATCGTCTGCGCCTGCCCGATGCCCATCCCCGGGTTGGCCTGCCGCAGGCGCGCAATCTCAGCGCGCATAAAGAGGCCGAGCGCGGAGGGCGCCACCGCCTCGCGCGGCTTGTCGGGTTGCTTTCGCTTGGAGCGGCCGGCCGGCGCGCCGAGCTCCGGCCTGGTCGGGTCGTCGGCCGGCTTTGGGCGGCGCTTGTGCATGGGCTCGAGCACGTCGATGGCAAGGCACACGTCCGCCGCGCGCGCCTTGCAAAAGCGCAGCTCATACACGCCCTTGCGGTGCACCTTGACGACCCGTGCCATCCAGCCGCGCCCATCCTCCTCTTTGCATGTCTCGTCGGGCCAGACGGAGTGCGGGATGAGCACTTTCCGACCCACGTCGGCGGAGGTGCCGGTGAGCGGCTGCGGCGGGCGGGTGCGGCTTTTGCGCGCTGGCTTGGGCGCGTCGTCGGCGGGCGGCGCCGCAGCCGGCTCAGCCACCGACGGCTCCTTGGTGGATTTGACCTTTGGCTTCGGGTCATTGACCGACGCGGTCGATTGCTTGCCCCGGCAGCCGTCGTATTTCAGCTTCAGCACATCGACGCTTAGGTGCTCGTCCGCCGCCACCGTATTCAGAAAGCGGACCGTGCAGCGGCGCTGCTTGGCCTCTCGAATCACCGCCAGCCAACCCTGCCCGCGCTGCTCGGTGCACGGCTCGTTTGGCCACAACGCGCGCGGCACAAGCACGATGCGGCCCACGTCAGCCATCGTGCCCGAGAGCTCGGGGGGCGCGCGTTGTGGCCAGCCAGACCGGCCAGACCGCCCGCCGTCCCAGCGCTTGCCGTCGCTCCGTAGCCAGCCAGACCGGCCAGACCGGCCAGACCGGCCAGAGCGGCCAGCCTTTTTCGCGCGCTTCTTTTCCTTGCTTGCCTCCCCGTCCTTTTGGACCGCGCCGGTGAGCAGCAGCGCCAGGCTCTCGGCTGCTGCGTTGACCAAGGACTCAGGGACTCGCAGTGGCTGCGTGCGCACCCGCTTTGGCGAGGGCTCAGAGATTGCCTCTGCAGCGTCGGCTGCGTCTGCGAGAGCGAGCAGTTCCTGCATGTGCCCGCTCAACGCAAACGCTGGATACTGTACCGTACCAAAGTGTGAACAGGTGTGAGCAGCAGCTCCTGAGCACGGCGCCGCAGGCGCCTGTTGATAGGTCCAGGTGATAGCCCTGGATGGGCAATGCATACGCCTCACTGGGCCTCAGATCGCCCGACCGCGTCCCGGTGCTCTGTGGTCGGATTTGTGACGCCGCCGCACCGCGCCGCGGCCGGGGGCCCTCCGGAGGCCGAGGATGGCCGTGGCGGACCGGGACGAGCTCTGGGAGGTTCAGTGTCAGTGAGTATATTGTAGAGACAGACCATGTGCACAATATCTCTCACTTTAGCTAAGCCTGGGGAGGCGATGCCGGGGCCGTACAGCAGCTTGATGGTGCTTCGCCGGCGTGCGTCCCGGAGCGGTGCCGGACGGGCGGTCCGTGGGAGGAAAACTCAGGACACCGCCGACGCCGCTCTGATTCGACTTTTTACTTCAAACAAAGACAGTCGCACGCGCCGCAGCGCGGCGCGTGCGACTGTCAGGAGCGGATCCGTCAGTTAGTCGTGTTCACGCCGGGATCGTGTCCTGACCAACCTGGGCAGACTTTCGTACGGCACAGTAGCGAAACCAGCTTTTTTCTTTTTATTTGAGCCCTCTTTGTTTCTGTGAGTCGCTCGTGCGTGCCGTCATCATCTGTCCAGCGTCCACCCATACCGCGTTGGTGTCCAGTCCGAGCCTGGCTGTCCTTCACCTTCCTACATACATAGCACTCTGTGGGAGACACCTTCCAGGGCGAGAGGGTGGCCCGAGCACGAAAGCCGGGAAAGGGCCCGCCCTCGGTCTTGCTCTACATGGTAACGGATAAGAAGAGAAACACCCCCGGGATATGCACCGGGACACGCTGTGGTTCAGACGCTTCCTACCTAACCTAACCTCTGAGACGCGAGAGACCCGGACCCCGTGGGCCGTGCGCGGAGAGAGTCACCAGTCCTGCACCACCACCAGTCAGACGCGAGAGACGGGCCCCACATGGACATGCACTGACCAAAGAAAAAAGCGAATTCTCTCCCGCGGGCTTGCATGGGTCGTCGTCGCGCCCAGACCGGGCCCGCAGCGAAGTGCGCGCGCCCACGTGGTCTCGTGTGGAGATCCTCGCGGGGCGAGGCCGAGGGCCCCGGGCGAGGCGGGAGCAGGGTTTCACATCTCCCACTTGAGATATGCCAAGAGCGGCGCAAGAATGAGTCGACAGTTAGCACGTCGGCTCGTACCCTCTTCTCATATACTCCTCAACTAGCACGCCTCCTCTGGCCCCGCCGGCGCCGGCGCCGCGCACCCGCAAGCGCTTGTGATGCGCCCGAGACAGGTATCCAGCGCGGCGGCGAGCGCGTCGTACGCGCCCGCCTCGCCCAAGCTCCGCACGACCTGCTCGTTGAGCCCGCCCGGCGTCTGCTCTTCGACCAGCGCTCGGAAGGTGCTCGGGCCCGCGTCGGCAGAGCCGTGCGTGACGCAGTGGTAGACGGCGCCCGTCCAGGCGGCCGCGGTCTCCGGCGGCACGCCCTGCGCCTCGAGCCAGCCCTGCGTGGTGCGCTGCTGCGCGTAGAGCTGGCCCATGAGGGCCGTGACGGGCATCAGCTTGAGAAGGGTCTCCTCGGCCTCCACCGCCACGGCAGTGCCGAGCGACTCGAAGAGCGGAGTGACCACAGGATGGGGCGGGCACATGACGGTCGCCCCTCGGTGCTGCGCGACCGGAGGCAGAGGTATGGCGCGCATCACTTTGCCCGCAGGGCTGCAGCATTCCCGCAGCAGCGCGAGCGGAGCGGTGGACACGAGCGACACGACGGTGTGCCTCGGCTCGAAGCGGAGCTCACGGCACACCGCCTCGAGCTGGGCAGGCAGGACGCCGAGAAATATGATGTCGCTCCGGTCCAGCACCTGCTGGTTGTCCGCTGCGACCGTCGCCGCCTCGAAGTCCTCCGACAAGGACGCGGCCTTGGCGGCGCCGCGAGGGGACAGCACGACCGCCTCCGGCGGCACTTCGAGCGTGCAGAGCCCGCGCACGAGCGCCTCATTCATCACGCCAACACCGACAAAGCCCAGAGTCGTGCCCGACGTTACGGCCGCCGAGCACACTAGAATGGTCGACAGCAGCGATGGTGGCAGCATTTGTCGACAGCACTAAATTTTGGTACGACGCGCGCCTCCAAGCTGGTGAACGCGATCGTCCTTCGCTGTCACGGCCTTTGATTGAGAAGAAATTTTACAGGCCAACTCCCTCGCACAACACTGGGCTAAAATCCCTGTGTTTTCACGGCCTTGTGAATTTGAGCTGAGCACAGTTTGCCTCTCGCACCCCGTCTGTTTTCCTTTCCTTTTTTCTCTACAGCACCCTCTTCTATTTTCCCGGGAAAACTCCGTGGAAATCGTCAAATTTTGGGGGGCTCTGAGCCGAGTCTGAGGCTGGTTTGGGCCCAAAATCAGCCAAATTTTAGGCCAAATCGGCAAAATGCCGGGAATTTTGTGGAGAACCCGTGCATACCTGGAATTTACCCTGCGACCGCCTGGGTATTTTGTCGATTTCCTCAATTTTGCCTCAGATTTTGCCCCAGACCAGCTCTCAGACTCAGGGAAAACAGCGAGTTTCCAGAATGGAGCACCAAACACCCTCTGTTTTCCCTGGAAATTTCCGGAAACGCAAAGTGCTGGGGATCCTCTGTTTTCCTTTTTGTTTTCCGGAAAACTGTGCTCAGCCCAACTTGTGATTGAGAAGAATTTTACAGCAAAACTCCCTCGCACAACACTGGGCACGGGACTGGCAGATTGAGAAGATTGAGAAGAATTTTACAACTAAACTCCCTCGCACAACACTGAAGAAAATACCTGAGATGATGGCGCTGTGCGCTGGCTGGTCTATGAGAGGTTGAGGTTGCGACGTGCGAGCCCTGGATGGAAGCCCTGCCTGGGGATGGGTGGGGGGAGACTACCCGCGGGCCTAGCTAGAAGGCCCGCGCGCAGGGGGGTGGGTGGGACATTGAGACCGGTCATGAATGAGTGCGCGACACGCACGCATGTTGCGAGCACCGTTGTTGCAAAACAAAACAAACGTTGTTGATGTTTTGCGCGTCGCCACAGACGGCGGCGCGCGAGAGCTGTTGCGAGCGGTGCTGGGCGAAGCCCCGGGCGCTGCCGGAGGCTGTTGCCGTAGTCGGTGCGGTCGACGGCGCTCGGGCTGCCAACCTCTTTGGCGAAGTTGAAGATGATTCTCTTCACAGACCCTTGGTATTGAGAAGAAAATACGCGTAAGGCGCTGTGCGCTGGTCCATGAGAGGTTGAGGTGCGAGCCCTCTGGAGGCCCTGGGGATGGGGGAGACTCTTCACAGAAACGCACAACCCCGGGCCCCGAAATCGCACAGTGACAGTCACTCAGTCAGACATGCAACACGGGGTCCCAGCCAGGGAGGGAAGGCAACAGGGCTGGTGGATTAACATTAACACACCTCAGGGGCAGCTCTGACTACAGATCGTGTCAACACTTGGCGCAAAGGTCGGTGTTAACACAGTTGAACGGCAGTCCCAAAACAAGCGTTAACACAGCCGTTAACACGGTGTTGACACACCCTCCGGGTAAAACCCGGGTATACCTGCAAAAACCCGGGTATACTCGAGAAATACCTGGGTCCGCGTCAATGCCGCGCGCGCCCTACTCCCAGGGCCCCTGCGCCAACTGCGGCGCGCACCGCCTGCTCAAGTACGCGCACCGCACCATGTGCGCTCGCACCACGTGCGCACGCTACAAGTGCTAAAGGCAGCATCGGCGCTGCGCCAGGCACGGCTTGCAGGTGGCGGTGCGGACGATGCGGTCGTGCCGACATCAAGCGCCACCCTGGCCCGGGGGCTCCACAGGCGAGTCGACCCGCTGGCGTTGTACGCCTCGAGGCAGGGCTTGCCAGAAGTACTCGCCTTCTTCTGGCATCCACACCATATCGCACACCACCCACGAATGCACCGGCAGTTTGCATTGCTTGCAGCTGTGTGCCGCTGCATTCTGGTGCTCGAAGACCAGCTTGCATGCAGCACAAGCAAACGGCCCATCGTGTTGCCGTTCATCGCGCTGCGGCCAGTCTCAGCACCGCCCAGCGAGCGCGTGGGCGTGTGCCGTGCGTGGCCGGCGTGACAACTCTGGACTCTGGTACTCGAGTAGCGCTCCTTCAAATAATTCGCGCCAGCCACTCGCCCGCATCTACGGAGCGTGTCAACACCTCCCGAGTGGCGGTGTTAACACGTTTGAACACCTCTTAACGTTAATCCACCAGCCCTGGAAGGCAAGCAAAACCTTATCGCGCGCGCTAGACCCGACTCGGAGGCCGCACCGGTTCCTGTTTATTCACAGGACGCCTCGAGGAGGGAATTGGCGTCGCCTCATGAATAAACGAGTATTTTATCCCGTACCATGCGGAATCGACCCTATCCAGTGCTCAAGTGTGCTCAAGTGTATATACAGGGGTCGATTTGGGGGGCAGGCCGCCCTGTCCAGAGGCAGAGGTGACTTTGGATTCTGGGATCTTGCGATCGAGTCTATGCAGCCCTCGGCCACCCACGCTCTCCTTCCTCCTGCCTGTGGCTGATAAGCATTCGCAGACCAGGCGATGGTAGGAGGTGGCGGTATCACGGACGGAGAACATGGGAATACCCGCCACGCTCGAGGGGGGCACGATACGCACCGACACCCTTCACGAACCGAAAGGCCATGCCCGGGAGGGACACGGTAATCCGGCACGTGTTGGGCGCTCCATTCCGTTTCATTGGCAGAGCTAGGTCGGCTCAGAGGGCCCCGTCGTCCACTTCCCTCCCACTTTGGCGCGTGATATGAAGAGATGCCACCCCAGGCCGGCCAGCGGACAAGGGGGGAGGGCGAGGGTGGTGGGTGGGCGGAGTGCATGGGCGCCGCAAGCGGGAGGGAGCGGGCGGGGTGGAACGCACAGAGGGGGGATGGCGAAGGCGCAGTTGAACAGCAACCTTTTTTGCGGGAGCTCCACAAACCAGGGTGCACAAGCACCCCCAGCCTGCCTAGGCCCACTTAGACGCCGACCCCGCCGCTGAGTAGGCGGTGGCCTCGAGGCTCAGAACACTGAGAGACTACTACACCCCCTCTATCGAACCAGGGGGTGGGTCTGGGTGGTGGGTGGGGGGGTGCGCGGGCCGCGCCCCGCGGCGCTGCGGGGTGATGTGATCTCGACTCGACACTCGTGAGTCGTGTATCAGCTATCACGAACGTATGTGGGGTCGTGGTTCTGGTTGTAGGTTGAAGGTTCGAAAAACGATAAATACCGTGTCGCTCCCCAAAGGCTAGTTCCATTTCACTCTGACACGCTAATCTTGAAAACGTCCAACGGAGCTCCGTGTTGCTCCCAGCGCCCTCCCCCGCGCTTCCTGCGGCCCTAGCCGATGGTACTAGCATGGGAGGTCATCTGGCTACCGCGAGAGCGACCCAACTCGTCGACATCGTCCGATGATGGTGCCTCAAAGTCAGCCTTCGGAGGCTATCGTGGGGTCGAGCCGGCAGTAGCCGTGACATGTGGTTCCACCACCCCTCGTAGTCTTTGCATCTGACCGCCACCGTTCCCAGGCTGCCTAATGGGATGGAAAGGAAGGCTCGGCGAGCGTATAGAAGCGTGCTCGACCTCGTCGTGGCAACCTGCACGGCATCGCTGGCAGGCGCGATGAGCGTCGTGCCACCTGACCCGAGACGGGTCGCAGGCGTCGTACCGAGCGCGTCGAGACCGTGTCCTGATGTGATCTGCACGGGTGAGTCACGTCGGCGTCAAAGGAGCGACGTGCGACCTGTCAGAGCTTGATCTCCGATCTCAGCGGCGGCGAGTCGTCTCCGGCGCGCGACAAAGGTACATCCCCAGGACGCGCAGAGGCAGCTGCGACCCCGCTGAGTGGACGGTAACGCACCGCGCCACCTGCTGTGCGTTACCGTCTCCTCGGCGGGGTCGCAGCTGCCTCTGGAAGGCACCGAGATGTACCTTTTTCGCGCAATGGTCAAAATCAAGGTTTTGTAACGCGAGCTGTGCCACAGTGAAATGGAACTAGCCAAAAGGTAGCATGCATAAAGAATCCACTGTATAAACGAGATTGATTTTCACAAGTACATGATACATGTGATATAATGAAAGTCATGCGACCTAGCATGGGCCTACGGCTCTAGAGCTTCGGATGCGATGCGAGCGCAGGCGGCAACCGAGGAGCGCTAGTCGCGTCTCGGATGGTGCACCCCGCCCGAGCACGCACGAGCAATCCGACATGCGACACAGACTGACACATACACTGACATGGATGCCCCCCCGGCCACCCTTCTCTATACGCGGCGGCGAGCAGAAGACGTCAGAAGAGGCGTGGACAGCACCGTGCATGCAAGAACCCACCAAAGTCTGTCGGCAGCAAGGAGGCCTGCGCTCCACCACCGCCGCCGCACACATCATGCAGAGACCCAGACCACCCCCGCATGCTACCTCGCGCTGCGCGCCTCAGGGGCACGACCACAGCGGCCAGACCCCCCCCCTCCCCCTCCCGGGCTCCGCGGACGAAGCCGGCTAGCCATCCGCCCTGCCCCAGCTCGCGCCCGAGGCACATCGGCTGCGGCTCGCACGCTCCGTGCCTCCGGCGCCGGACCGGTCTGGTCCTCCTCCACAAATCATTCCGCGATCCTAAGGGAGGGGAAGGGAAGGCCCGCCGTCTCCACACACACAAGGTGGCGGGGCAAGGCGCCAGGCTAGCCCTTACGACTCCACGTCCTGAGATGGGAGATCGGCATTCCGAGTGCAAGGCCCGGTGGGTGTGCGCGCGGGTGAGCAGACCTGCCGCCGAGCACCTGCCGCCGAGCCGTCCTCAGAAGCCGCCGACGACGCGCGTGAAGTCGGCCGTGAGGACGAGGCTGCTGCTCCGCGCCACCTGCGCCGCCGCGATCTCGTGGTGAGCTCGGCCCGAGCTGGGCTGAGCCTCGGCAGAGCTGGGCCAGATCTCGGCTCTGTCTGGATCTCGGCTAGATCTCGGCTGGGTCTCGGGTAGAAACCGGCTCGATCTGGGCCAGGCTCGGCTAAGATCGCGACCGGATTGGGCTCGATCTCGGCTCGATCTCGGCTCGATCTCGGCTCGATCTCTCCTGGGGACTGGAAGGGGTCGCCGCGCAGGTGGAGAGGGTGGACGGGTCCGCATCCCTCGAGCCTACGCCGCGAGTGCGGGATGTCAGGGAGACTGCGTAGCCCTTCCTGGTGGCGCGCGATCCCGTAACTGCTCCGCATCACGCGCCAATGCGCCCTCACCGAAGGTGCAATGGGGGAGTGAGGTGGAGCCGAAGAGACACTAGTGCGTGCGCCAGAGGCAGCGGCACGGGGCCGTGCAGTGTGCCCGAAGCCTCGCGTGGATCCAATGGCTGCGAGTACAGCCGGATACGTGTCCTCCCGAATGGTTGGGGCTTGTACCCCCACCTAGGCCTCTGAGGCGTGGCGAGATGCGGGGAGGTGTGGGGAGATGTGGACTGGGCTCCGCATCTAGGCCTTGAGATGTGCGGAGATATGCGGAGATGTGGGGAGATGTGGACCTGGGCTCCGCATCTAGGCCTTGAGATGTGCGGAGATATGCGGAGATGTGGGGAGATGTGGACCTGGGCTCCGCATCTAGGCCTTGAGATATGCGGAGATATGCGGAGATGTGGGGAGATGTGGACTGGGCTCCGCATCTAGGCCTTGAGATATGCGGAGATGTGCGGAGATGTGGGGAGATGTGGACTGGGCTCCGCATCTAGGCCTTGAGATGTGGGGAGATATGCGGAGATGTGGGGAGATGTGGACCTGGGCTCCGCATCTAGGCCTTGAGATGTGGGGAGATATGCGGAGATGTGGGGAGATGTGGACCTGGGCTCCGCATCTAGGCCTTGAGATGTGGGGAGATATGCGGAGATGTGGGGAGATGTGGACCTGGGCTCCGCATCTAGGCCTTGAGATGTGCGGAGATATGCGGAGATGCGGGGAGATGTGGACCTGGGCTCCGCATCTAGGCCTTGAGATATGCGGAGATATGCGGAGATGTGGGGAGATGTGGACTGGGCTCCGCATCTAGGCCTTGAGATGTGGGGAGATATGCGGAGATGTGGGGAGATGTGGACCTGGGCTCCGCATCTAGGCCTTGAGATGTGCGGAGATATGCGGAGATGTGGGGAGATGTGGACCTGGGCTCCGCATCTAGGCCTTGAGATATGAGATGTGCGGAGATATGCGGAGATGTGGGGAGATGTGGACCTGGGCTCCGCATCTAGGCCTTGAGATGTGGGGAGATATGCGGAGATGTGGGGAGATGTGGACCTGGGCTCCGCATCTAGGCCTTGAGATGTGCGGAGATATGCGGAGATGTGGGGAGATGTGGACTGGGCTCCGCATCTAGGGCCTTCGGTTCCGTCCCTCTTCAGGGTCTCGTCGGCGAGCAGCGACTCCTGCCGCCCGTAGAACTGCCGGCCCGCCGCCTCGCCCAGCTCCGCCGAGGGCGACGCGTCGATCAGAGTCGGCCTGCCGGTGGCGGTAGGCGGGTGGTGTGCGGTCGGGGGACGGGGTCGGCGCTGGGTGGGGCTAGGGGCTGGGGTTAGGGTTGGGGCTTGGGGTAGGGTTGGGGACAGGGTTGGGACAGGGCTTCGCCAGCGCGCATGCGCGGGCCAGTAAAACCACCGTGCGGCGATCGAACGGCGGCGCGCGGTGTGTTCGCGGTGTGTTGCGCGCGCGCGCGTGTGAAGCGTGTGAAGCGTGTGCCCACGCAGTGCACGGTTTTGTTGTCGCAGTGCGGTGCTCGCATTTTGGCGAGCGGCAAAGTCTTCGAATTCTTGCGCGGCCGCATGACGACGTCGTCGCCGCCCGCGCCGCCGCCGTCGTCGCCGTCCGCGCTTCCGCTCCCTCTGCTCACAGTGCTGCTGCCGCTGCCCACGCGCCCGATCGAGCTGCCGCTGCCGTCGCCGCTGCCGTCGCTGCTGCCATCGTTGCCGCTGGCGCTTCCGCCGCCGTAGGGCGGCGATGCGGGCGGCGCGGCGTACTCTGTGTCCGCGTGCCCAAGACCCAGCTCCAGCTCGCAAAGGCCGCCGCTGAGTCCAGAACGCGCCAGCGGTAGCCCCTGCAGTGACGCTGTGAACTGTGGGTTTACGAGAGGGTGGGAGAGGCGGCGCTTGTTGACACGCGAGCCGAGGCGGCCGTCCGTCGTCCGTCGCGAATCCCACACCGCGCGGCCAGCCAGGTCAGACCTTCGCATTGCTCAGATCTTCCAGCCAAACCCCCTTGAGCTCCGAGCTCCGGGTTTGGGGGTGTGAGTTCCCGTGACACGATGGAAGCAACGCCGATGTTCCATGGACATGGTTACAGAGAAGAGAGAGAGAGAGAGAGAGAGAGAGAGAGAGAGAGAGAGAGAGAGAGAGAGAGAGAGAGAGAGAGAGAGAGAGAGAGAGAGAGAGAGAGAGAGAGAGAGAGAGAGAGAGAGAGAGAGAGAGAGCGAGAGCGAGAGAGCGAGAGAGGAGAGAGACAGAGAGAGAGACACACACATCAGAAGAAAGAGGTGTATATCAGTATATGAGAGAGAGAAGGCGCCAAAAGCGGATCCGATAAGCCAACGGACAAGCAAGCTGTGCGTCCTATTTTGCGGCCCTCTCTCTCCACATCAGACGGCGTGACGCTCACACGCTCGATGGGGGCGCCAAGAAGTTTCTCGCATCGCTTCCCCTGGCGGTGAAGGCAGCTGGGCCACTTGGGGGCGAGTCCATGCGCGAAGCTTGGGATGTCAAATACGAGGCGCTCTGTGCCGACTACGCAAGCGCCGTGATGAGCGCCCGGCTCCAGTACGGCGATTTCGACTTCAACGACGGCGAGTGCCGCTGGCAGCCTGTGTGGGAGGGTGTAGAGGATGTAGAGTGTAGAGCGCTGTAGAGCTGTAGAGCTGTAGAGCGCTCTGGAGCGCTGTAGAGCTGTAGAGCTCTACATCCGCCGCGTGACGAACTGCGTGCGTTGTAGAGCGATGTAGAGGCGCTCTACAATCTACTCAGAGCGGTGGTTGAGGCCGATTGCCTCAACTGTCAACCACGTGGTTGACAGAGGCCTCAACCCTCAACCAAGTGGTTGACAGACCCCTTCAACCCATCAACCACGCGGAATGGCTGTTCACACCCCCCGCGCAAAGGTCTGAACACACATTCTCTGTGAACCATTCATGTCGTCTTCTTTAACGCCTGGATGCTGCATCACACCTCCCATTCACGCACGTAGCTGAAGCAAGTATCGTAAAAACGGCGCGTCGAAGGCCCCCGCACGGGGGGATCCCGGCCGACGTCATGGTCGTCCGCGGACGCGGCCCTCCGTCTCCGGAGACATTACCGAACTCAAAACTGCTTACCAAAGCCAGATACGAGCTCAGCTCAGTGAGATCTAGCAGCACATACCCTCAGTATCCAGAATAGCAAAGTCTGAAAAAGTCGGTCCGACCGCGCAGAGCGGTCTGGCTGTCTGCAGAGCTTCCGTCCGAGCCCTGAGAAATGTCGGAGGCATGTCGGCCCATGTTCGCGATTTTGATGGCGTTGCCCTTATTGCACGTGAAACAGACCGCGCCGGCCACGCACCCTTGTTCCCGGAGGCCAACTCGAACAGGTTTGAGCAATGGCCGCCTTCCATGCTCGACACGTCCGCCCGCCATCAAGTTGTACGATGAAAAATGCAGCAGGAACTTAGTTGCCTCGAAGGCCGCCCTGCTCGAAGGCCGCCCTGCTCTCGGCATTGTGTTGTTGACTGATAGCACTGTCTGATCCAACCAGAAAGAGCCGTCGAAGAGCCGTCGAGAGCTACATGAGACCCAAGTCGTCATGATGTACCAGAAAACGAAACTAGCGCCAAAATTGAGATCTCAGGATTGACATTAATTTCTCGCGCCTGCTTTCGCTGCTTGAGGCTCGCCAAACAGATACTGCGTCTATGGCCGTGTGCAACGTCAAGTCGTTATATAACCGCGACAAGACCATCGCGCCAACCGCGACTCTGTTGCTTTTATGCGGCAGCATTCACCGTGACTCTTGCCGTGAATGGTTAGTGACCGCAATACTACGCCGTGAGCTGAGCTTCACCAGCCGTTTATCTTCCTTCCCTTGCCTTCTCTTGCCGTCCGCTCTCTGTGCGCATTCCACTGCATGCGGCAGCACAAGCGTCTTCTGCCGGGCGCGCATCTGAACTCGTACCTGGTAGGCCATCGCTTTGCTGAAGGATCAGGCGCCTGAATGGCGACAGTGAGCGTCTCCTACTTATGGATTGCGCTCAAGGTACGAGGACCGCAAGAGCGCGCCGCAGGCGAAGCGATTTTTTTGGCGGCAGGGCTGTTCCAATCTTGTGATCACGCGCGAGCCTGTGAATACGCCCCGGAGGCCTCAACCCCCAACTAAAGGGTTGACGGGGGGTCTCAACCGTCAACCAGATGGTTGAGGGGGGGCCTCAACCCTCAACCCGTCAACCACCCCTCTGAGCAGACTACAACGTGAAATCTCTACAACAAACTCTACATGATAAGCGCGAACGAGGCACGGTCGCTCTCCGACATGAGGCGCGTTGCACTTGCCAGTGCTGCCCTGGCCTTCTGTCTGCCCGCCCAATGGGTGGCAGGTGCCTCTGCTGCTGTGGCATGCCTCACGGCTGTGACTGGCCGGCGCCTCGGCGCGTCAGCTCGGCTCGGCGTAGCGATAGCCGATAGTGGCCAGCGCAACTCGCTTGGACTCAACGCTCAGGCCAGGAGCTCCCGCACGCGCTGGCGCGAGTCATGGCGCATGCAATGCGCCTGAATGCTCGCCTCGCCTCGTGCAAATGCGACCGTCCTCGCAGCCGACAGTCCACCGCCTGCTAAAGAAGCACAGCGACGAATGCGGCACCGGCGACGTATGGCAGGCTGGTCATGACGCAGTTATAGGGTGTTGTGTGCCGTCAGAGTGACTCTCTGTGTAGTCAGGGCCGTCCATCAGAGCTCCAGTAAGCTGGGAGACACCCCATTAGCGCGGCTCGACCTCTTTAAGCCACTGCCTTCCCGGCGGTTTGGCTGTAGAGCCTCTACAACAAACTCTACAGCAAAATCGCGCTCTACATCGCTCTACAACGCACGCAGTTCGTCACGCGGCGGATGTAGAGTTCTACAGCTCTACAGCGCTCTACATCTCTACAGCTCTACAGCGCTCTACACTCTACATCCTCTACACCCTCCCTCAGCTGGCAGCCGGTCCGCCCTTTAGAAGGCCTTCGAGGCGTGGTGAAAATCTAGCGCACAGCGCAGCTCTCATAGGTCTGAGCAGGCGGCACGTTGCTGCAGGTGGGAGTGCACTTCCTCCCCCTCCTCGTGTACGTCGAGACCGAGGCCCTCGCAAAGCAGTGGCTCGAGAGGTGTTCCTTGACTCGGCCGAGTGCGACCCCGAGGATGTCGGTGTGGGCGGCTGCGTCGAGAATGACAGCGAGTGCTGCGTCATCAAGGACTACCTCGCCGAGCTCTCCCCGAAGCCCTCGTCGTTCGCGGACTATGATCTATGTGAAGGCGAGGGAGAAGCTGGCGCGTGCGGCGCGCCAGCTGCAGTCGTAAGTGTGTCGCACACGCCCGAAGCCCTCTCGCTGGGGTCCCGGCTCCCCGCGCTCCCTCCTGCACGCTTTTTCCGATGCGGTTACCGTATCGCCTCCGTGCTCCGAGTGTGCGAGTCTCGGACGTGTGGCTCGTGGCCGTGGGGGGGGGGGGGGGGCGCCAGCGCCACCGAGCGCGCAGCGGCCCCCCCACAGGGCACAGTGTGACAAAGGAAGGGACATCTCTTCTTGCAATATGTAATAAGTATGTCCCAGAGCGAGCACACACACGACACACACGCACACACGCGAGGCCGATGGCCTTTGTGTTCGTTGAGCGTTTCGGGACGTAACGGTCACGCAGGGCCGATACCTTGCCGCATCGCCCCCTGCGCCCGCTCACTCCGGCTCATCCTCCTCCTCGCCCTCGCCCGCGTCGAGCGCGCCATCAACGAGCGCGCGCAGCGCATCGTCGCCCAGAGCCCAATCCTCCGCCTCCTCCTCCGCCTCCTCCTCCGCCTCCTCCTCCGCCTCCTCCATCGCCTCCTCGGTCGTCGCGGCGGCGGGCGAGGGCGCGGCGTCCTCCGCCACACCGCCCGCACCACCCTCTGGCGCGGCGGGCGCAGACCAGTCGTCCTCTCCGAGCGACCAGTCTTCCTCGCTCCCCAGCGACCAGCCTCCGACCGCCGAGTCGCCACCGACACCGCCGACACCGCCGCCGCCGGCTGGCGCCTCCTCGCCCGCTGCCCAGCCGTCCTCCTCGCCGGCGGCCCAGCCCGCCAGTGACCAGTCGTCGTCGTCGTCCTCCAGCGACCAGTCGGCGGCGGGCGCTGCGGGCTCCGGCGCCTGACGACACGGGGAAAGGTCTCGGACGTGTCGCGGAAGGGTCTCGGAATGTGGAAAGAGTGGAAGAGTCTCGGAAGTGTCTTGTGCCTCTGGCGACACGACGCCCGCGAGGTCGAGAGGCTGACCGCCCGCCCAGAAGGACTCGACCGCGTAGTAGTCGCGCTCCGCCTGCGCAAACACGTGCACCACGACCTCGTCAAAGTCGAGGCAGACCCACCCGCTGCCGGCCTTGCCCTGCCGGCTGCCGACGCGGCCAAACCGCTCGCTCATCTCGGACTCGACGCTCTTAACGATGGCGTCGATCTGGGCTCGGCTGCTGCCCTGCATCGTCACAAAGTAGCTCGTCGCCGACGTCAGGTGCCCCACCCGCAGCGCGGATATCCCCTGCGCCTTCTTGTCGTCGCCGGCACGCACCGCCGCAAGCGCGAGCGGCGTCGCCGGGTCGTCCTCGGGCGGACCGTCTGGGAGCTTGGGCTCGGGCGGCGCGTCGAGGTTGCGCTGGATCGCCTTCCTCCGCGCCTCGCGGCTTCCGGACCCGCGCCGCCGCCTCGCCGCGCTGCCGCTCCCAGACGCCATCGCCACCACGCGGATGCCTGGCTGCTGGTGCCGGCGCGAGAGCCGCGGGCCGGCCGAGAAGGAGAGCGGCCGCGCGAGCTGCAGTAGCGCCGCGAGGACGATGAAAGTCGGGCGCATCTGGCGGTGTTGGAGCCCGGAGCAATGCCACACCCACACGCTGCCCACACGATCGGTGGCACGAGCGAGCTGGAGAGGAGGAGAAAAAATCGCCCAGGCGTCAGGGCTCTCTAGCCCGTAGCCCGATCCCGATCATCCGGCCCGCTGGGTGCGCTTCTCAGCTCCCCGGCCCTGGATGTGAGGTTACTGACTGCACTCCAAGTGCTCCAAGTGCTTTTGCTGAAGTACGGGGGTCAGGTAGTCGTCGGTGTGTGTGTTGTGTAGCACGAGGCTCGAGGCCTGCGATGGCCGCACCGGCGCCCACGGTCCAGGCCCGGAGCGCAATTTGCAGCGCGTCGCGCCGCGTGCGCGAAGGCGGCGGCGGCCGATCGTAGGGTGCCCACAGGACCCAAAAAAAGAAAAGAAAAAAGAAATGGGCCACCCCCGATCGCAGCACTTCGTGTTGGCGACGAGCGGCGCGGGGCGGAGCACGGCGCACGAGGACGCCGAAAGCGGAAGCGGGACCAGCGCACAGCGCCATAGGAGGTATTTTCTTCTCAATAAGGCTGTGAAAAGAATTTTACAACAAAACTCCCTCGCACAACACTGGGCACCGGACTGGCGCGCACTGGCACTAACACAGGTACACCACTGGAGCCGCCTAAGCGACTCCCGCGAGGACGGCGAGGCACTTAGCTCCGTGCACTCGACCGCTCTCGCCGCTGGCAAGCTCATTCACAATCTGCTCCGCGATATCCGTGTGAAGAACGACTGTGAAAAGAAACGCAGGCGCCTAGTTTTGCTCCCCCACAGCTCACATCCCCCAGCTTCACATCGATGGCCGCCCACCGCATCGGCGCCCGCCTGTCTGGCCTCTCACCAGAGCAGCTCGTCGCCTTCATCGACGAGCAGGCGCCTCTCTGGAGCGACGCCGCGCTGCGCGTGGCGGAGGAGCACGCCGCTCGGCTCGTGGAGCAGCCCGAGTGGGTGCTCTCCGAGGTCCTCCTCTCGCCGGACCTCGCCCCGCACATCCTCGCCCAGCTGCCGACCAAGGAGCACGCCGTCAAGGGGACGTGCCGCGCGTGGCGCCGCGGCTGGAAGGAGACGCTGAAGAAGCGCGAGCGGCCACGCATGCTCGTGAGGCGGCCAAGGCAGAGCTGGACGCGTCATCAGCTCGCTGGAGCGGTACGACCCGTCAACGAATGAGTGGGAGGAGGAGGCTGTTGCGCCGATGCCAATGGAACGAAGGTATGTCCGCACGGCGGTGCTCGACGGCAAGCTGTACGCGGCGGGCGGCGTGAGTGTGGCCGACAACTTCGTCGCAACATCCAACCTGGTGGAGCGGTACGACTTGGCCGCGAAGTCGTGGGAGGCGGTGGCTCCGATGGGGACGGCGCGGTTTGCTCCCGCCGCGGCGGTGCTCGAGGACAAGCTGTACGCTGTGGGAGGCTACAACGACGACGCAAGCATCCTCAGCTCGGTGGAGCGGTACGATCCGGCGCTGGATGCGTGGGAGGCGGTGGCGCCGATGGGGGAGGAGCGGGACGGGCTCGCTGTGACGGTGCTCGACGGCAAGCTGTATGCGGTGGGAGGCTGCGACGACAACCCCAACGGCGGCGACCTCACCTCGGTCGAGCGGTACGACCCTGCTACAAACGCGTGGGAGGCGGTGGCGCCGATGGCGACGGCGCGGTATTCTCACGCCGTGGCGGCGCTCGACGGCAAGCTGTACGCTGTGGGCGGGGAGAATCTCAGCTCAGTCGAGCGGTACGACCCTGCGATGAATGTGTGGGAGGCGGTGGCGCCGATGGCGGCGGCTCGAAGTCGCCTCTCTGTGGCGGTGCTGGACGGCAAGCTGTACGCTGTGGGCGGGGAGAACGATGAGGATGGAGATATCGACTGCCTGGTGGAGCGTTACGACCCGGCGTTGGAGGTATGGGAGGCGGTGTCGCCGATGGGGACGGCGCGGTACTTTCCTCTCCCTCTTTGATGTTGGCGGCTGTTTCGCCCTCTCTCTCTCTCTCTCTCGTCTGTGTTTGGCAGGGCCGAGCGCGTTTAAAGGGGAGTTTGACAGGTGACCTTGAGGTTGTGTGACGTGTGATGCGTGAGTGAGCGCATCAGCGAGCTCGGCGCGCTCAACGGCGGCACGTACGTGTGCGGCAACGCGGCGCACTGGAGGACTATGGAGCGCGCCTCTACGTCGCTACCACGAGTAAAAGAAAGAAAGAAAACGGACAGCCCAAGGGAGTCGGCAGGAAATAGCCGCCGACGATTTCTTCTCATCTCCGTCGAGCTCACGATGAGCAGGGCGCTCAGACTGCTGCTCGCGCTGTTCGTGGCCGTCGCTTCCGGCCTGCGCTTGCCGACGCGGCCGGTCGTGCTCTCCGGCGCTGCCGCTCGTCCCGCCGCTGCCTCGTCGCTCTTCGCCCCCGCGCAGCCTGCGGCCCGCGCCACTGCTCGGCGTGCGCCGGCGCCGGCGATGGGCCTGTTTGGGATGGGGGCGCCGGAGCTGGCGATAATAGCGGGCGTAGCGCTGCTGGTGCTTGGCCCGGACCAGGTCAAGAAGCTCGCCAAGGACGTGGGCAAGGTCTCGGCCGAGCTCAAGCAGGTGCCGGAGGAGTTCAACAAGGGGATGGAGGTTGGCAAGTCGGAGCTGGAGGCCAAGAAGGCGACCACGGTCGAGGCGCCGACGGAGACGAACAAGGAGGAGGCCTAGGCCGCTGCGCGTCCCATCGCCCCGCGGATCCCAAGTGCCACCTTGTCACATGTGTCGGAAGCGTGACGGAAACGGAGAGTACTGAGTAGTCCGAGCATGTACTTTGCAAATGCTCCAAAAATCACTTACTCATCTCCTCGACCTCGTCCGCCGCCGAGGCTGCACTCAGACCGGTGGCCGCAGCCTCCACTACGTGGTTCAGCACGAGTGGCGCGTCGAGGGAGTAGCACTGCGCCACCGCTGCGCCGTCGCCGCCGCCGCAGTCGCCGCCGCCGCCGCCACAATCGCCCCCCTCGCCCAGATCCTCCGCGTAGACGGCCCACGGCCTCTCCGCCGCCGCCCGCGCCTCCTCCTCGACGCAGACGCCGAGCTGAGAGAGCATCTCGAGGTGGCGCTCGTGCACTTGCGAGCAGCCTGGCTGTGGCTCCATCACCACCACCTCCGCCACGCCGCCCACCTGGTTGAGGAGTGGCACGGCTCAGTGGTGATGGCGGAGGCACGACCCGTGCCCGCCGCCCCGCCCACCTCCACCCTCCCCGCCTGCCGCAGCCTCCCCGCCGCCCCCGCCACGGCCCCGCCGCCCGCCGCAGCCCCGCCGCCCGCCGCCGCCCCGCCGCCCGCCGCAGCCCCGCCGCAACTTTCTGCGCTTGGTTCGAGCGGGGCGCGGACCGCGCGGGCGTTGCGCTCGAAGGCCAGCCTCGCCTGTGAAGAACGAAAGCGCGGGAGTGAGGGGTTGACACGCCACCTGCCGGGAGCGCTCGACGGCCGTCCCCTCTCACCGCGTCGCCCGCCTCTGCGCTGCTTGGACGAAGTGCCGCGCCGGCGGCGGCCCAAGACGTAAGGAGGACAAAGCGCCGCGCCTTGCGCAGCGCGCCGCCCGCCAGCGCGACGGCGTCTGCAGCGGCGATCTCCTCCAGCTGCGCGCGGTACGCGTCGTCCGCCGCCAGCCCCGCGCCCCTCCGCGCCCTCGCCAGCGCCGGCCCGAGGAGAGGGCCTACTCACAGCCACTCAGGCGGCGGGTCTCGGCAAATCTGGCGATCGCGCCAGCGCCGGCCCGCGGAGAAAGGCCCTCGAGGTGCGCGGCGGGGAGAGGGGGGCGGCCCTCCTCCACCGTGATGGCCGAGGGAGGCGCCTCGTCGATGGGACACCGCAGTGCGAGCAGCAGCGGCGGCGGCCGCCGGGCGCGAAGCGCGGCGGCGAGGGCAGGACGGCGCTGCACATCGGCGGAGCGAGCGGCGGCGGCAGTGTCGAAACCAGCCCTGCGCAGCGTGGCGGCGAGCGAGACCAGGCGGCAGAGCGGCGCGGGCGCGGCAGCGAGGCGGTCCAGCGCCGGCACGCCCTCCTCCGGCGCCGCGCCCGCTGCCAACAGAATCCGCAGGACTTGCTCGTGCCTTCCCACGCAATCTTCCTGCTGCTCGCACGCGCCTTCCACCGCCATGTCCAGCGGGCCGAGCCTGAGGAGGAACCCGTCACTCTTCGGCACCGGAACGGCTCATTCGGTAGCGACTCTCTCGCGGCCCGAGCGCCTGTGCACGTTGCGAGCCGCCACGTCGGCATGTGCGCGGAGCAGCAGACGCACGCTGCCGGCGCAACCGCTTCGCGCGGCGAGCAGCAGAGGAGTGTCGCCCGCGCTTGTGGCGGCCTGCGTGGCGCTTGCGGCGGCGGCAGCGCCACCGCCCACCAGCCTCTGCAACAGCGCCCGCAGTGCGGCGGCATGGCCTCGACTGGCAGCGAGCAGCATCGCGTTCGAGTCGACGGGAGGGCGGGGCGGGGCGTCTCGCGCACCTGCGAGCAGCGAATCGATACTCAGACATTCACAACTGCATACCCATCGCGAGTCGACTGGAGGGCGGGGCGGGGCGTCTCGCGCGCCGCTGTCGAGGAGGGTGCACACGGCATCAGAGCCGATCGGGGCGCATCCCGCGGCGAGCATTAGGGCGGTCCAGCCCGCAGTGTTGCGATCGTCGAGCAGCGCCGGCGCCGCATCGAGCAGGAGGGCCGCGGCCGCCCCGCTGCCTGAGATGGCGGCCAGATGCAGAGCGGAGTCGCCGCGGCTCGTCCGTGCGCAAGCCTCTACGCCGGGAGCAGCGAGGAGGATGCTCAGGCACTGCGCGGCGCCGGCATGCGCTGCGGCGTGAAGCGGCGTGAAGCCCTCGGTGCAGGTAGAGTCGAGCGACGCACCAGCGGAGAGGAGGATGGAGGTGAGGTTGGGCTCGCGCCGTGCTGCAAAGTGCAATGCTGTCTCACGCCTCTCACCCGCCACT
Organism: Emiliania huxleyi CCMP1516; assembly: GCF_000372725.1. Classification (NCBI taxonomy): domain Eukaryota; phylum Haptophyta; order Isochrysidales; family Noelaerhabdaceae; genus Emiliania; species Emiliania huxleyi. The sequence goes on along the minus strand of NW_005201014.1, from coordinate 230,390 downwards.
GCAGAGATGTCGGCATTGCCCGCCAGCAGCCGCTCGACCGTGGTGACGTCCGCACCGGACGCGACAGCGGCAGCGAGGTTTGCTGCGCCGGCCATGTAGCTGATTCAGCGGCGTCGAGGCACCTCGACGAGGCACCAGCAGCGGCTGGAACGGATGAGACTGTCGCTTGACACTGCTCCGCGGTGCTGGATTCGACCTTTTTACGGGGTAAGGTATGGTACCCGGTATGGTCCTGGCCGCCGGAGGCGGCCTGCTCGACGGGTGGGGGGGTATGGTCAATCGCTGGAGCCGCCGTACCGCCCACCCACGTTACAACAGTACACGCCGCGTCCACCGGCCGCGCCCGCGCCTGCGCCCGCGCCTGCGCCGGCACGCAAGGCCCTGGCGGCCTTTGCGGACACGCTCTGAGGGGTGAGCACGATTGCCGGCGGGTCACCTCGCGCAGACTGCATCGCGCGAACCCGTGCCGCACGACCGGACGGCCTAACGCACGACGGTTACTGTGCGCTCGTCACCGCTTCGCCCGGGCAAGCCATGCTCTTGGTCACGTCGTCACCATCGCCCTCAAAGCGGAGGCCCATCCAGCGAGATGTCCACCCGCCCGAGCACTGGAGCTTGAAGTCGTAGAAGTCGCGGTCAGAGCCCTTGAGCCTCGTCGCCGAGTTGCGCACAGACAGGCCGGTTACCAGGCTGTCATCGCACACCGCCTCGCGCACCTCGCACGGCCCGCCCTCTGAGCCACTCACCCAGCCCCACATGACTGAGAGGAGACGCATCAGCCCGGTGGACTCCTGACACACGTCGCGTTGCCGCCTGCCGAGCCGCATCGTCCAGGTCGCCGAGTCCTGGGCACTGGCACTCAGGGCGAGCAGCACGACGATGCACACGCCGCACATTGTGTGATTCGACACACCGCGCATTGTGTGACGCGCCACGCCACGCATTTTGACTGCCGGCGCCACGCGTACGCCAGTCTGTCACTGCCCAGGCGCGCGCCGCGGCCCGCCGTTTTTAGCTTCGCGCCCCCGCCGGAGGCCGGACGCGAGCCAGCTCCGCGGGTAGCTGGGTACGAATGTCACTCTGGCTGCTCCCATGTGCGCTGCGCATTGATGCTCCTGAGCACGCGCCCATCGAGGGGCCTACAATTGTTGCTGCCGGACGCGCAGAGAAGCTGCGTGCGGCGGTGCTGGAGAAGGTGGAGCAGAACTCGGTAGTAGTCTTTGCCCGCAGCGAGTGCCCGTCCGGCGACGCGGCCCGCGAGTGCTTCGAGGCGTTGGGCATTCCCTACGTGTCGATCGAGGTTGGGCAAGGCTCGACCCTGGAGCGCGCTCTTTCGACAAGCGCCGACACTCTGCCGCGCATTTACATTCATGGAATGCTGTACTCTGGCGCCGAAATTGCTGAGAAATGTCGAAGTGGTCTCGTATCAGCGCTTGCGCTTGCGCAATAACGAACATCGGGCCGCGCCCCTCGGCCCTCTTCTCCGCTGCGTAGCTACTCCACGCTCCATGTGTTCCAATCACCTGGCCCCGTCGTCCAGCTGGGTGCGCTTCTTAGCTCCCCAGCCCTGAGCGGAAGGTCAATGACCGCACTGAGTGACTCCCAAAAGCTCTGAGTACCTACGCTGGGCTGTCACCTCTCACCTCTCAGCCGCTCACTCCTCAGCCGCTCGGCCGGGAGGGGTCTGTTACCTCTACCTCTGAGGGCCTGCGGCCCTCTTACCTTTACCTCTGGGCAGCCGTGGGCCCTTTACCTCTACCTCTGAGCGACGTAGCCGTGATTTACCTGTGCGTGATCTCGCCTCGAGGATCTCTCTCGCGCGAGAGGCGAGTGATCTCGCTCTCGAGTCCGATCTCGAGATGTTGAGTGAAAATCGCAGATTATCGATTTTCACTCGCCGAGAAGGGAACATAAAATGCGCAGCCGCACGAGTGTTTCTGAGAGCCGCTTAGGTGAGTGGCAGACATTTCAAGCGGCCGCGCTACGTGCCGCCCACCCCACATGGTTGGCCGCGGCGCAGCGAGGAAAAAATTTGGATGTCGACAGCCTTTTTTCTAGGAAAATGGCCTCCTCGGCGCCATACCGCTCTTCGGCGCACAGCAGAGCCTCGCAGCCTGGCATGCTGCCTTCCCTTCTACACTTTCAGAATGGATGGAGGCAGCGCCGGGCTCAGCTGCGTGCCCAGACCAAGTCGATTACGATTTGTACCAAAGTTGGTAGACAGTGCCAAAACCACGGAATCGAAAATGGCTCTTAAATTCGCGCACCTGGTGTCCGCACTGCCGCATGGTGCGAGCCGCCACTCCTGAGAAGGCCCGCTCCACTGCGATGCTTTTGCTGTCTGCGTCAATGCAGCATCCCATCGAGCGAGCAGCTCCACGACCACGTCAGACCCGAGGGACTGCCGTTGCCACCGACGTGCTCGGACCTGTATCGAGCCGCGGTGAGCCACCTGGCCCAACTGAAAGCCCAAGTCGGAGAACCTCCGGACGTGGCGGATCGAGCCGTCCGAAGCCTGGGCCGCCGCCCCTCCATGCGCATGGGCGGCTCGTCGCCGCTCGAGACGATGGCGGCGCGGCTCGCCGGACGGCCCAAAGACGCGCCGTCGCCGGCGGGCGCTCCCAGCCGAGGACGAGCCTTGACGCGGCCGGGCTTGACCGCGACGGGCCCCAACCGAGGCGGTCCGGCGGGAATCCGCGACGTGCAACGTATGACGCGTATGTGCGGCCCTCGCGGATGGTCGAGTACCACGGACGGCTCGCCGCGCCGATCATGCCGTGCCGCGGCCGATCTTCCGTGCTCTCCCCCGCGCCTCCCGACTCTACGCGAGGGCGCGGGTAGAGTCCCTCGCGGCTGGCGGCGAGCCCAACATGCGGCTGACCGCCCTCTTCGACGACCTCGCCGCCTCCTTCGCGTCCATCGAGGACGTCGTCAGCTTTGGCATCAACGCAAACACCTTCAAAGGACGAGCGAGCGTGGCAGATGTGGGAATTCGCATGCGAGCAGAAGGGCACGAGCCCCCTCCGCTCACACGCCGACGTGCGGGACTACCCGCAGCGATCCGCACACCTTCTCGCTTGCCTCATGCTACACGCCTTTGCGATCTGCAAACCCAGCCCACACCGGGTGCCGTCTTCATCAAGCCGCGCTCAGCGCTGGCATACCCGCTGGCGATCGTGCGAGTCTTTGGGCGGTGGGGCGTCAAGATGCCGTCCTACAAAGCCCTCGTGGCCGAGCTCAATGGCCTTATGCGCCTCTATCTGATGTACCCGTACTCGCTCATGCCGAAGCGAGCGGAACCCATGCGGTGGGGAATGGTCATCAAAATGGACCGCTTGCCGCTTGACGGCCGGATAATCGGCGGATACGCGTGGGACGACTCCGTACATCGTGTCTTCACGTTCAGGCGACTCAGCCGGTTCCTCTTCCGCACCGCCTTCCGTCTCGGTGAGATCTGTGGACACGCGTCCGGCGAGATCATGTACCTCACGCGATCCAGCGTAGTGTGGAGAATCAACGTGATAATCCACTCCAACCCTTCGCGGGCCCTTCTGCGTTCGATGGTGCCTAACAGAGACGGCTGCCTCGTTACGCCCCCTCGCTGCCCCTTCACCATCTTCATCGGACTAAGCGCGAGGGAGGGTGACCCGTGCGACGCCATCCGAGACATCGAGCTGCGCGAGGCGTGCCCTGACGGCGAGCGAGAGACGACGCCTCTATTCGCGGACGAAAACGGCTCGCCACTCACGCACTCGATCCTCGATCGACGCGCTCCTCAAAGCCGCTCTCCTTCACGCCTGCGGAGAAGCGGCAGCGAAGATCTACACCTGGCACTCCTACTGCTCCGGCCTTTCTACGGCGCTCCACGCCGCGGGAGTCCCAGACGCCGTCATCATGCTAATGTGCCGCTGGATGTGCGAAGCGTCGCTGCACGTCTACCGCCGATCGGGTGCCGTCGCCCACGAAGCGAACTTTTGGGCAGCCACGCGTGCGGACGTCAGCAACATCCAGGCCGCCAATGTTCCAAACGTAGTCATGGACCAGGGAATGGCAGACGTGGCCGACTTCTGCTCAAGGCAGTGCGCTGCGGATAAGGCGGCGTACGTGGAAGCGCAGGGCGCCGCGCCTCGCGGGGCAAGCGGCGCGGCCACCCGCGGGGCAGCCAGGCGGTGCGGCAAACACGCCACCACCAACTCGCGAAGCAGCGCCAAGCGCGCCGATCGACGCCCGATCGATCACCGCCGAAAACGCCACGGGGCGACCGGTCCTCGTCGCAAGCGCCCTCTGGCGCCGCAGTACGCATGCAAAGAGTTCGGCGGAGCCGGCTGGGCGGCGACCGTGTTGCGATGCTCCAAGCACACCGCAATCGTCCGGTTCACGTACGCGAAGAATTTTACATCCAAATACTGGGCACGGGACTGGCGCGCACTGGCACTAACACAGGTACACCACGGGAGCCGCCTAAGCGACTCCTGCGAGGGCGGCGAGGCACTGAGCGTCCGTGCACTCGACCGCCCTCGCTCGCCGCAGGCAAGCTCATTCAGACGCGTCGCTCGAGCGTCGCGAGAGCCTCCGCCACTCCCGCGCCGCTCGCCAGAGCGCCGCCTGCGGCGTCGCTCGCTGCTGCTGCAGCATCGCTGGACGTCCACGGCAGAGCATCATCGCTGGACGCCACCGCTGCTGCAGCATCGCTGGAGGCGGCGGAGGCGGCGGTGGCGTCCGCCTCGCCAACCAGGTCCGTCCAGTACTGCTTGTCGAGCCACGCGGGCCGTGGCAGCGCCCACTCCCGCACCAGGATCCGCTCGACCGCTCGAAGCGACTGCTCCGCCCAGCAGCACGGCTTGCCTTGGTAGCCGGTCCACGTGAAATCGTTGTTGGCGAGGTGGATGCGCCTACAAAAAAGACCTCCAAGGCTGTCTTTTCAGAGCCGGTCGAAGTTGGCGAGCTAGCTGGACGCGCCGGCGCGAGTTCGGCGTCGCCACCGCGTCGACGTACTGCCGCGGCGTGACTCCGCGCAGGCAAGGCTCGGCTGGGCAAGCGCCAGGCGTGGAGGTCTGTACGTGCATCATCGACGAAGTGGGCGACGGCAGCAGCGCGAGCTTGTCGGTGGTCCAGATGCCAAGCACAACCTCTCTCGGCGGAGGCTCGGCGGACGCGTTGTAGCCTAGAAGGTTCGGAGAAGGTTCAGGGAACCTTCTCCCGCCGGAGAGGAGGAGGGGCGGTCGCGTTGCAGCCTCGCGCAGCGAAGGCGGCGCGGTGGTAGTCCATCAGTCGGGTGTGGAGGGGGAGGAGGAGGGCGGGGTCGGTGGTGACGGTCAGCGGCTCGCCCGCGAGGTTGCGGACGAAGGGCAAGTACCACTTGACCTGCGGGTGCTCGAGCGTGAAGGTGTAGACCGCCTCGAGCGCCGCTGGCCCGGGGGCGTCTTTGCCTCTCCGACGGATCGGTCCGTCGTGATATCGCCCCACCAGTGGCGGGTCGGCGTCGACCGACGCGAAGGTTCCCTCTGCAAGGCCGAGCTTGCTGACCCACCACGGATGGTCGTAGATGGCGTACACCTTGACATCCTCGTGCGCCTCGGCGACAGGGCCCGCCTGGCAGGGCGTGCAGTTGGTCAGGATGGTCGTCGCCAGTTTCGCCCGTCTGCTCGGGCCCCTGTCGAACACGACGGACGCCGGGTCGAGCCGCTCTACCGCCTGGCGAGGCAGGTTGAGGAGGACGGCTGAAGCGCGGGCCACGCCGCCTCCTGCAAAGTGGAGCAGCGAGGCGCCGCCCTCCGCGAGGGCGTCGCCGCCTCCGTCGTAGATGCCCGTGAGCTCGTGCCGGTAGAAGACCCGCACGCCGCGGCCGAGCGCCTCGCGCAGCATGGCCCGGACGGGTGTGGCGTAGCCGGCGTTGTGGCCGTCGGCGGCGACGATGCGGTAGAGGGTGGCGTTCATCTCGGCGTCCGGGGAGCAGGAGGGCTCGTAGCAGACGGTCTTCAGCTTGAAATGATTGACGATCAGGTCGGCGGGCAGGTGCATACTCATGCCGAAGCGATATGCGCCGATGTCGATGGTCAGCCCGTCCAAGTCCACCGAGTACGTGCGGCCACCCACCGCCTGACGCGCCTCGAATAGGCAGACCGAAGACGCGTCGGCTGCAGCGGCGTCAAGAGCGAGCCGCCACGCCGAGTACACGCCAGCCCAGCCACCTCCAACGACGGCCGTCGTGCATTGGATGGGCTCCTGCCAATCGCTTGCATGTGTCCATGGTGCGGCAAGGAACGAGCTGCCGAGGAGGACAAGTGCCATAGTTGTGTGGAATCCGATACGTCTCAGAACCTGAGGCGGCACCAGCGCGAGGCTCTGGCTGCACAGCACGAGGTACTTTCCAGCTGGAAAACAGCTGAACGCTGCTCCGGCTGGGTTGACCGGCATGAAAAAAAAATTCCTTTGTCGTGCTTTTTCGGGGCTGACAGCTTTGACTGCCGTCCGATACACATACACCCCCGTGAAGAAGCCAGGGATCTCCCGCATGCACCTCGCCACGGCGACGTCCGCTGGAGGGGATTTTTTACTCGAGTAGAACCAGAAATCTGGCTGGCACTCACTCACAGTGATTTGGGCTCAGCAGCTTTCTTTCTTCTGGAGCGGCCGTAGTGGAGGTCCCGCTATCCTGCGGCATGAAGCTTGAGAGCTGGCCAGCACTGCGGCAGTGCTGGCTGCGTGTAGTCGAGCGCTTTTACGGCTCTGCTTGCGCGTGGATCCGACCGAGCCCGCGTGACCACAGCTTTCTTTCTAGACTTTCGTGTCCCGGTCCGCGACGCGGTACTACCTTCCCCGGGTAGTATACCATTCTCGCATGTAAGTTCAGGAAGTTTTACATCGGCGCGGAACTCCGTCCGATTGGCGGCTTCGTTCGTTCGTTCGGCGCATGGCAGCACGCGCGATGACCACGTCGCCTTTCTGCTATCTGAGTGTTGGTTGGCTTCGGAAAGTGTTTTCTCTGAGGCAAGGAGCGGTTGGCACTTGGAGTGCAGTTGTCAACCTCACAAACCCTCAAGCCAGGGCCGGGTAGCTTAGATCTAAGAACAGGCACACGCTCTCCGCTAATGCGTGACTCGCAGCCCCTCGCAATCGCCTCGGGCGTCTCTTTAGCAGTCCTTGTCCGATGACGACGGCAGCGCCCACGCGTGCACCTTCTTCATGCTGGACGCTGCTTTTGTGCGCCAGTACCCCGGCAAGAGCCTGCCCTTCTTCCAGGAGATCCGAGACAAGTACACCACTGACGAGCCGCTCGTCGAAGTGTCGCTCGACTACGCGGATGTGGTGAAGGGCACCCACATTGAGACGACCCTGGCGGTCTCGCACCGCTGGATGCAGCCGGACGACCCGGACCCCGACGGCGAGCAGCTCAAGGCGCTCAAGGGCTTCCTCAACTCGCCCGACGGCAAGAAGATTGAGCGCGTCTGGATTGACTCGGCGTGCATGCCGCAGGACCACCCCAAGGGCTCGCGCAGCGCGGAGGACTCGGCCGCCTTCAAGAGGATGCTCAAGGAGGTGAACCGCCTCTACCTCGGCACCACCGTCCTGATCCTCCTTGACCTTTCGTACGTGTCCCGCTTCTGGACTCAGTTTGAGTCGTGGATGTCCATGCAGTTCGCGACGCCTGACGGCCTCAAACCGGCGGTGGGCACCAAGAACGAGCGGCACCATATTGTTTGCATCCAGAACGCGGCCGAGCAATCCGAGCTGCACGAGAAGATGCTCATCCAGAGCTGGGCGACGAAGACGCCGGAGCAGGCGCACGCCTTCCTCTCTAAGCCCGACGTCACCGTGACCAACCAGAGCGACAAGAAGGGGCAGCTGCCGAAGATCAAGGAGCTCGACGCGGTGGTCCAGGGCGCGTTTAGCGAGGTCGCTCGGCAGATAGAGGACGAGCTTGCGGCGAGCCAGGCAGCGGCTGCGCGCGCTGAGGCCGAGCTGGCCGCGTGGGAGGCGGAGAACGACGCCAAGGCGGGCGATGGGAACAGGTGGAAGGTGGCGGCGCGGCAGGCGGCGAGCGCGGTGGAGGAACACGCGCGGGCGAAGGAGGAACACGCGCGGGCGATCTCGAATAGTGTTGTCCCGGCAATGATGAAGCGGGCAGAGGCAGCGTTGACAGAGGACAGCCTGAGTATGTCCGACGTGCCGGAGCTGGTGCTGCAGCTGAGCATCGGAGGGGACAAGCTGAAGGAGCGGGCCGCGGTGGCGCTGGGGTACTTCGCTTACAACGACGTCGACAACCAGGTGGCGATTGCGAGGGCGGGCGGCATCGCGCCGCTGGTTGCGCTGGCTAGCGGCGGCACGGACGGGCAGAAGGAGGAGGCCGCGGCGGCGCTACGATGCCTCGCTCGCAACGCCGACAACAAGGTGGCGATCGCGAAGGCGGGCGGCATCGTACCGCTGGTGGCGCTGGCTCGCGACGGCACGGGCGGGCAGAAGGAGTATGCCGCGGGGGCGCTGGGGAACCTCGCTATCAACGCCGACAACCAGGTGGCGATCGCGAAGGCGGGCGGCATCGCGCCGCGGACGCGCGCGTCCCGCTCAACCAACTGCGGCCGCTGCCTTCGCGACAACTGACCGCATAAGGCGCGCTTCAGAGGGTGGAACCCAATATAATCACCAACAGGGTGGAACCCAATATAATCACCAACAGGGTGGAACCCAATATAAACACCAACTTGGTGGAACCCAATATAATCACCAACAGGGTGGAACCCAAGATAATCACCACAGGGTGAAACCCAAGATAATCACCACAGGGTGGAACCCAAGATAATCACCAAACGTGTGCTAACCGGCTTGCGAGTAGGGAGGAGGAGGCTGCGCTGCACAAGCACGGGCGGGAGGGGCTTTCTCCTGCGGAGTCGTGCGTGCGCAGGGCTCCTCTTTGCTTTCTTCTACTCCCTACTATCATCTCGTTCCCGTCCTACCAGAGAAGGTTACTTCCCCCAGGATTGGTCTTCTCTGCCTGCGGGAACACCCTCGGGCGGCCGGGTGGGGCTGCGGCTGGAGCTAGCATGGCTCGGTAGAGCCGAGACCCCGTGTTGAGGCGGCGCTCCTGTGGGCGGCTGTGGAATCGGCAGATTCGACCTCAGATCTCCAGTATTCTCATCCCAGTGGATGGACGTCCGTACGTCCCTTTCTCTTGACTCTTCCTCTCGCCGTCCGCCAGCCAGACGCTCTGTCGCTGGCGGCCGCAGTTTTCTGTGACCCACCCACCTCTCCCTGGTGTTTCTTGTCTGGGGAGGGGCGCTTTCTCCTGCGGAGTCGTGCGTGCGCAGGGCTCCTCTTTGCTTTCTTCTTACTCCCTACTATCATCTCGTTCCCGTCCTACTAGAGAATGTTTCTATGTAAGGGGGAAGGAGTAGCCAGTAGGAGACCGCTGACCGGGCTCCGTGGGGATACAGCGGGGAACGAGGACCGAGAGCCGGCGGGGGAACGGAGACGCATAAACGATAAGGATCACCGGACGAACAAAGGCCGGCGAGAGACTGCGACTCAAGCAAGAACGGGGAGGGAGCCGAGAGATGAAGAACGCATGCGCCCAACGGTGGGGGTGCGCGGATGCTATGTGCGCCCGGGGGGTCACGCAACGGCCGCCGCATCAGAGGCCGGGGCCGAATCAACAGGGAGCCGCCAGTAGAGAGCCCACCGCCGCTATGGGTCGCGGGGCAGACATCGCGGAACAGTCGCAGAAAGGGAGAAACGAGAGGATCGGCGGCGGCGGAGGCGCTAGTCATACCGCCCGCGGCGCCGCCCGCCGGGATTGCTTCCAAAGACGCCGAGCTGCGGCGCGTTGCGGCCCGCCTATCCGTCCCAGCGAGGCGCGTGAAAGAGTCGCTGCTCGCACTCACAGCTGGAGGTCGAGACCTCGGGTGCCGCCGCCGCTGTCGGGCCGCGTTGCTGGCGGAGCGAGTACAACGCCGCCTGCGACCTCGGCGAATCTCGGTCAACGCCCGGGGCTGGCCGGAGGGGCAGCGAAGCGGGAGGGCGAGCCCGGTGCGTCAACACGAATGTCATACGAGAGTCGTATGGCTGCTCGAGAGTGCTAGCCCACGTGCAGGGACCTGTACGCAGCATCTAGTGGCGCGGGCCTCTTGCGCCTGCGCCTGCGCCTGCGCCTGCGATGCCAGCTCCGCCGCCGCCCGCGCCACCGTCTGTGCCGCATTCTGCGCCGCCTCGGCCTCGGCCTCAGCTGTGGCGGCCGCCTGCACGGTCCAAAAAACAAGGTTGGCTCGCCAGCACAAGCTGTGTGTGTGTGGTGGTGGAGGGAGGTGGTGGTGGAGAGAGGTGGTGGGTGGTGGTGGTGGACAGAGGTGGTGTCGGTGGTGTGAGGTG
>NW_005201014.1:218118-219928 GCF_000372725.1 Emiliania huxleyi CCMP1516 | reverse complement strand
GGATGGGGGGACGGGGGGGGCGTCGAGCGGGAGCGGGAGAAAGGGGGAATGCGGGCGGCGGCGGCGGCGGCGGCGGCGGCGGCGGCGGCGGTGGTGGTGTGGGTGGGGGGGGGGGGTCCCGCCTGCCCTGCCTCCTGCGCCGCCACGTGTGCCGCCTGCGCCGCTTCCTGAGCCTGCTGGACGCGCGACGCCGCCTCGCGCATCGCCGCCGCCTGAGGTGGTGTGCAGGCGGCGGCTGCGGTGGCAGCGGTGGTGGTGGCGGTGGCAGCGGTGGTGGTGGTGGTGGTGGTGGTGGTGGTGGTGGTGGTGGTGTGTGCGTGTGTGCCTGGTGGGTGGGTGTGGGTGGGCGTGATCTTGGAGAGTGTCTCGGAAGTGTTTGTGGCACCTCAGCGTCCGCCGCGGCGGCGGCCGCCGCCGCCTTCTGCGACTGCGCGTGCGCGTCGGCCTCTGCCTGTGCGAGCGAGGTTGCGGCGAGGGCGGCCTGGTTCTCGGTCATCTGAGCCGCGGCCTGAGCCTGGCTCGCCGCCTGCGCCTGCACCTCCGCCGCACGCGCCGCCGACTCGGCGTGCTCCGCCGCTTGCGCGGACGCGTGAGTCTTCGAGTCGGCCTGCGCCTGCAGGCGCTGGAGGCTGTGCATGGGGTGCTCGCCGGAGGGTCCGCTCGCCACCATCGGGGTACCGGTCGGGACTGCGACCGGCGCGGGCGCCACCTCCCGCACAGCGACCGGCATGGGCGCCGGCGCCGCCTCCGGACTCTGCTGGGGTGGCGTCATGACTCGGTTGACGGCCGCAGTCATCGGCGGTTGGGGGACGACTGGCGCTGGTGCGCTTCGAGGACGGTAGCCATCCGTCTTGACGCGCTCCGCATTGGCCAGGAATGCCTGACGGGCCGCGTCCTCAGCGCCTGCCGGGGGAGTTGGCGTCGCTGCCGCCGGCGCCGGTCGGTGGCTCGGCGGCGGAGGCAAGACAGACATGCGGGCGCTGATGACTGCGCGAGACGGTGGGAGCCGCGACGGCGCGAAGGAGAGGGCGGAGACGAGGGCGGCCAGCATCATGTGTACACGCTGAAGCTTCGACTGGCCGGGAGAGCAGGCGAGATCTGATATCATCAAGAAGAAGAAATGGTCGCGCCGCGCAGCGGCGATATCGCGGCGGGAGCTCAGGCAGGCAGGCGGCGGCGGCGCCGGCATTACAGCAGAGTCGCGCAAGTCGCGTCGCCGCGCGCCAAACGCGCAACGGTTAGAGGTACTAGGAGCCGCTCGAGGGAGGAGAGAGCCTGAGAGGCTGAACGTGAAGGCAGAATCCAGAAAAGATGAGGCCGTATCCATGTTTCCTCGCGCACCCCGTCTCGTTCGTTCCTTTCCTTCTTTCTCCACAGAGCCCCCTCTCGTTTCACGTTTCCTCTCTAGTTTCCCGAGGAATCTCCGCGGAAATAAGCGCTTGCTGGTTTGGCCCAACAAGCAACATCAGCCAAAGCGGCAAAATACCGCCAGCCACCACCACGACCTAACTAATCTCCCCACACCCCACACCCCACCGCAGTATTTTGCCGATTCGAAAACTCGGTTTCGCCTCAGATTTTGCCCCAGAGACCACACTGTCACTGACCACAACTCTCATACCACGCAAGACTCAGGGAAACTCGAGCGAGTTGCCAGCCAATGGAGCACCAAACACCCTCTAGTTTCTCCATACTAGTGTTTGCGTTGAGCGGGGTGGGGTGCGCCCAAGCCCACAGGGCACGTGACACTGCTCACTGGGCACGCGACAGTAGGGGCGACAGAAAGGGTGGTGTTTAGAAACACCGGGAT
>NW_005201014.1:207061-217455 GCF_000372725.1 Emiliania huxleyi CCMP1516 | reverse complement strand
AGGAAGCCCCCGGGGGCCGGTTCGGACCAGCGCCAAGGGGGGGGCCCTTCGCCTGGCGCCCCCCTTTTTTTCTCTCTTCTCTGGGGCGGGGGGGCCCTTCTGGCTGAGGGTGGACAAAGAGCGTCCTTGTGGCCTTTGCGAGGGTGGAGGTGGACGAGCGGGTGGACGGCGCCGGAGTAGGCGTTGACAGTCGCCAGCCGGCTCCACGCCTACCGAAGGACGTGACCGGGCTCAACAGAGAAGGTCTTGGCGCGCGGTCGCTGTCTCACGCGGCCCGCCGCCTCCCGCTGCGCTGCGGGCAGGGCGTCAAAGGCGGCGGCGAGGTGGGACATCTCGGTCCCGCCGCCGACGCGGGGCACGGCCTGCGCGTGGAAGAGCACGTGCGAGAAGACCCGCCGCTCGAAGCTTCCGTCGGCGTGCCACTGCGGCCCGACTCGCACGACTCCGTGCTCCTCCCGGTTTGACAGCCGCAGGAATCGCAGTGCGCGGCAGCGGCGTGGCGTGCGCTCGGCGGCAAGCCCGCCAAAGTACTCGCTCACCGCACGCAGCGCCATGCCTGGCAGAGACCGGTTCCGAAAGACCGGGTAGCCGTGCTCCGCTGCGGCGTCGGCGAGGCAGGCGAGGACTCGCGCCGTCGGCCGGTGGCCAGCGAGGTTTGGCAGCCCGTGCACGACGGCGCCAAAGGGCTGGAGCCGCTCCAGCGGAAGAAGTCGGCCGCAGTCGGCGGGCAGAGCGGATGTTTTAGGGCTCCGCCCGGGTCGATCGCTTGCGCGCCGGAATCAGAGTCGTGGACATGGGAGACCGGCGAAATGGAAGGCGGTTTAGCGAGAGCGGGATGAGGTGAGCGACTGCTCCGTGTAGGATGAGGGTGGGCCGAGGCGCGTCACCTGGCCTCACGCTCGTCCACATAGCCGGGCAAGCCGTCGTCAAGCTGCACTCATGCAGTGCCGCGGCTCGGCAATTGCGGGGAGTCGGCGAGCCCTGCGGCTCCGCACGCGCCGGCGCCTTCGGCGCGCGACCGTGCGACGCGCGGCCGGCGGCGAGGCGGGGAGGGCGCCGGGCGGGCCGAGGGGGAGGGCGGCGAGGGAGGCGGCCGTCCAGAGGGCGGCGATGGCTCGAGACTCCTCGCGGCCGGCGCGCCGCTGCAGGGCTTTGCCCTCACCCGCAGGTCGATTCTTAGCGAATACCCGGCACCGTTAGCCCCACCAACCAACCACTCTCAAACCAACCATGGCACGCACCAAGCAGACAGCACGCAAGTCGACCGGCGGCAAGGCGCCCCGCAAGCAGCTCGCCACCAAGGCGGCGCGCAAGTCGGCCCCCGCCACCGGCGGCGTCAAGAAGCCGCACCGCTACCGCCCGGGCACCGTCGCGCTCCGCGAGATCCGCCGCTACCAGAAGTCGACGGAGCTCCTGATCCGCAAGCTGCCCTTCCAGCGCCTGGTGCGCGAGATCGCGCAGGACTTCAAGACCGACCTGCGCTTCCAGTCGTCGGCCGTCGTCGCGCTCCAGGAGGCGTCCGAGGCCTACCTCGTCGGCCTCTTCGAGGACACCAACCTGTGCGCCATCCACGCCAAGCGCGTCACCATCATGCCCAAGGACATCCAGCTGGCCCGCCGCATCCGCGGAGAGCGCGCGTAAGCGTCCGGCTCGAGACCAATCCCGGTGTTTCTAAACACCACCCTTCTCTCTCGGTTTTGAGCTGGATAGTGTGCTGTTGTGTGCTGCCCCATTGCGTTCCTTTCCTATTTCCCCCCCAAAAACGGCGGGAGGGGTAGGGGTGCCGCTGTAGGGGTGTGGAGGGGTCGGGAGGGCGGGAGTGTGGACCGTGACCTAAAGCCCTCCACCGATAGAGGTGTCAGGCGGCAGGGCCCAGGAGGGGTGGGGGCTTGGAGGGCTGGCCAAAAGCGAGGCGTAGGAGGGGTCCAGTGGGCTAGAGAGGGCTGGAGGGGTCGGAGGGGGCTAGAGGGGCCGGAGGGGGGCTGTGCGGATGGAGGGGTCTGGAGGGGTCTGGAGGGCTCGGGGGGCTTGGAGGGCTCGGAGGGTGTCGTCCGGCAAGAGGGTCCCTAGCGCGAGGGGTGGGGCTCGGGAGGGGTGGAGAGCTCGGAGGGCTCGGAGGGCTCGGAGGGCAGAGAGGCACGAGGGTGGCGCTGGAGGGCTCGGGAGGGCTCGGGAGGGCTCATGAGGGATGGAGTGCCCGGAGGGCTCGGAGGGGCGAGCCACCGAGCCGGGCTCGGGGGGCTCGGAGGGCTCGGAGGGGTCGGAGGGGTCGGAGGGGTCGGAGGGCTCGGGGGGCCTGGAGGGCTCGCGGAGGGGTGTGGAGGGGTCGGAGGGGTCGGAGGGGTCGGAGGGGTCGGAGGGGTCGGAGGGGTCGGAGGGGTCGGAGGGGTGTGGAGGGGTGTGGAGGGCTCGGAGGGCTCGGTTAAAGATACCCTGCAGGCATACGGAAGTGGTGCAATACACATCATGAGGCGTTTCCGTGGTCTGTGCGCGGACGGCCCGGGGAGCCTGCGGCGCTATTTTAACCTGCCCCGACAGAGTCTCTCGATACGGCGCGCGGCGGCGCCGCACCCAGCAAGCTGGGGCCGCTCCTTACGGACTCGTCGCTGCGCTCCTCAAGGCAAACACGAAGCGCGTTTGGTATTCGAAATACCTGGGGTTTCTCCGCTAAAACACGGAAGCGCCACAGCCTCCAGACACACACACTCATATGGAGCTCCTCGCTCGCCCGCCTGGCGGCGGCAGCGGCCATGGCGACGCTGACGGCGGCGGCACTCGTGGCGGTGACACTCGTGGCCGCGGTGGCGCCTGGGCAGCAGAGAGAGCTGTCGCTGCAGTGCTGGCGGCAGCTGGCGGCGGCGGCTGGGGGCGGCGGCTGGCGGCGACATTGCTGGCGGCAGCCATGCGGGGGCGGCGCTGCTGTGGCGGCGAGGCGGCGGCGTTGCAGCGCCCTGCCGCAGCAGGCCCGCCCGGATAGCACTGGCAGTCTGCCGGCGCGGCCGGCGCATTCGAATGCGCCCGCCGCGCCGGCAGACTGTTGGATGGCCACAGTCGCGAACGTGGGTGAAGTCGTGCGGCGCAGAGACCAGCTCATTCGCCGTCGCCGATCCCTCGATCACGGGCGCCGTCGCCGTTGACCCGCGTCCATGGGCGGCAGCAGGCCTGCAGCCCTCCAGCCCTCTAAACCCCTCCGACCCCTCTAGCCCTCTCGTGGCGGGCACTCTCGGAAGCTCCGCGCCATTCTTTTTTTGCGACCCCTCCCGGAGGCCCTTCCGACCCCTCTCGAGCCCTCCCGCCACGAAGATCCTCCCTTTGTCCGACCGTCCCTCCGAGCCCACCCGGCGCCCGAGCCCTCTTGCCTATCACCCGAGCTCGGGGGGGCGGCGAGCCCTCCTGGACCCCACCACCCCTCCCGCCTCGCCCAGCCCTCCTGACCCCTCTCCCCGGTGGACCGCTCCACCCTCCCAGCGCGCTAGCCCTATGGGACCCTGTGGAGCCCTCCCGACGCCGATCCGACGGGGAGCCCTCCAGCCCTGTGGGCTGGCGAGCCCTCCGGTCGGAGGGGTGGAAGTGGGAGGGCTCGAGGACGGACCCCTCTCGCTCCGGGAGGGTGGAGGGGTGGAGGGGTGGTTGAGCCCTCTAGCTCTATCGATATAGCCCTACCCCTCCCGCCGTTTTAGGGCTTGCCCACCCGCTATGCCATCTCCAGCAGTGAACGGGATCGGCGAAGTTGCGCATGTCGTTCCTTAGTTCAGTTATAGGGTGTGGTGGTGGCCGGTTTAAGGTAAGGGAAGGTAAGGTAAACTTCTCCACACACACGAGGTGGTGGGGCAAGGGGGGGCAACCCTCGCGTCTCCACGTCTGACGACAGGAGCCCCACGGCATTCAAAGTGCAAGGCCCAGTGCGCGTGGGTGAGCGGTGTGTGTGTGTGTGTGTGTGTGTGTGTGTGTGTGTGTGTGTGTGTGTGTGTGTGTGTGTGTGTGTGTGTGTGTGTGTGTGTGTGTGTGTCACGTCACTGCATCCTCCGCCGGTTCCTCCCGTCGCCTCTTCTTTGTTCGAATGTTTTTCAATCCATCCTTCACGAAGCCCTCCCATGTAGCTAGCGTTCTTGGCGAATGTCTCGAAATGGCCAGCAGGCGCTGTCTGCTCGCGGTCTGTGCGGGCCGCTCGTCTTCCTCGCCCTTCTTTCGTCCTCCCGTCCCTCCCCTCCACCATGGCCTTCTCGGCACTTCTTTCTCCATCCGCCTCGCCCTGCCTTTTCGTATCGTGCCGTTCGCCCTCCATTCGGTGACCTCCATGGCTGTCCGCCCCCCTTTGGGTGAGCCGTCTCAGTTCACGCCGGAATCGTGAACCGTGAACCGTGAACCAACTAGCCCCCGCCCCGAGTCCGTGAACCCCGAACCGTGAACCGACTAGCCCCCACCCCAAGTCCGTGAACCGTGATCCGTGAACCGACTCCCCCCGCGACACCCGCCGCGAACCGTGAACCGTGAACGAACCGAGTCTGGCGAACCGGCGGTGAACCGCCGGTTCGCGAACTGGGTTCGCGAACTGGTTCGTGAACCGCCCCCACCAAGTTCGCGCGGCGGTTCGCGAACTGGGTTCGCGAGAACTGGATCGTGAACCGCCCCCACCAACCTACTTGCCGTGAGCTTGTTCAGCAGGATCCGGACCGTCGGATGCACTACCTCACTGGGCCTGAGAACAGCGCGACCAGCCCCTCACCACTCCGGGTTTGCGTGGAGTCGAACCACTCCGGGCGAGCCCATTGATTTGAATCGAGTCCTTTCTCGCCTGCGGGAGGCAGTGGGGGTATGTACTCTGCTCCCAGCGGGGTTGGGCAGGGCGGAGAGCGGGGCGGGGGGAGGGGGTCATGCGGGTCTTATCCAAACGAGAGGTCAGGCATAGCAACTTGTAGACGTACTGCACACACACAAAGACCGAGTTCTCCACTCACTCAACTTCTTCCCACACACGCAGAGGCCCTCCTCACGCCCCGCCAGCAGTCCTCCGCATGCGAGCCGCTTGCCGCTTTCGTAGGGGATGCCGCTTCCTGCCCTCCCTCTCCCCTCCCCTCGACGAACCGCCCTCCTCCCCCCGCCCCCCCCGCTCCCCCATCTCCCCAAACACGCCCCCCTCCTCCCCACCCTCCACCCCCACCGTCTCCTTCTCGGAGCTGGGAAGAGGACCGCCGCAAGCGGCGTGGCGTGGAGCGGAGGGCCTAAAAGTTTAAAGGTGTTGCTGCGCAAAAGGGGTCGGACACAGGGCGCAGCTCATGCTAAGAGCTAGAGGAGGAGATAGAGGGAACAGCCACCCCGTCGTCCCGTTATTCGTCGGAGGAGTACTCCCTCCCCCGCGCCGGCCCCGTCGGCGGTGGGTAGGTGGGCACGGGGCCGATTGGCTCGGGCGGCGACGGCGGTGCCGACGGCGACGGCTGTGCGCCGTCCGCCGACCACAGGTGGGGGGGCTCCCGGAGGCTCCACCGCCACCGCACCCGCGCTACCGCCAGCCTCGAGTCCGCCCAGGGCATCGAGCGCCTCGGCGTGGCGTTGTGCAGCACGTTGCATGTATACGCACGCGTCAGAGAGGCTCTGCACACACTGCTCGTACCGGCCGCCCAGGCGATTGACTTCCAGGGAGCGGTGAAATGCGGCCTCAGACTGCTTGCGTGCGGTGTGTGTAGCTCGTAGTACCCGACGGCGTCCCCGGCCGGAGTAAAGAGGGCCCGCTCCCTATATCAGCTTCAGCTGATTCGACGCATCGCATGCGTCCTCCCACGTCTGCCGCGCCACGTCGAGCGCTGCCTGTGTCCCTCGAGGCCGGCCCCTGTGAACAACCTCTCACAGGCCAGCGCACAGCGCCATAGGAGGTATTTTCTTCTCAATAACAAGGCTGTGAACACGAGGCAAGCGATTTTGTCGTAAATGCTCGGGCCGCTGCGATGAGTAGAACCCGTTTTGCTGCAGCGATAGGGGACATAATCGCGCTCGTCGGCGCGACGCCGCAGAACCGGCAGCGCGACACGCTCGGCATCTTCAAGAAGCGGCCGGAGGCGGTCAACGGCTGGCCGTCGTATGCGCTGCAGGGCGACGACGGTACGAGGCTGTGGCATGCGGGGCCGTGCTGGTTCGTGGGCCGCGCGGCGAAGTGCGGCCAGGCCAAGGGCTGGATCAGCGCTGCCGACGGCTCGCCGACGCCGGATCAGGTGTCGGCGACGTGGCAGGTCACGGACGGCTCGGCATGGTTTGACGCGCCCGAGCTTCGGCTCATCGCTGGCGAGGCCTTGGCATCCGCGCTCGCCGCTGCGGCGGACACGGTCGCGCTCGTCGGGACGACGCCGCAGAACCGGCAGCGTGGCATGCTCGGCATCTTCAAGAGGCGGCCGGAGGCGGTCAACGGCTGGCCGTCGTATGCGCTGCAGGGCGACGACGGCACGAGGCTGTGGCATGCGGCGCGGTGCTGGTTCGTGGGCGCCGCGGAGGATTGCGGCCAGGCCAAGGGCTGGATCAGCGCTGCCGACGGCTCGCCGACGCCGGAGCAGGTGGCGGCGACGTGGCAGGTCTTTGACGGCTCGGCATGGCTCGACGCGCCCGAGCTTCGGCTCATCGCTGGCGAGGCCTTGGCATCCGCGCTCGCCGCTGCGGCGGACACGGTCGCGCTCGTCGGCGCGACGCCGCAGAACCGGCAGCGTGGCATGCTCGGCATCTTCAAGAAGCGGCCGGAGGCGGTCAACGGCTGGCCGTCGTATGCGCTGCAGGGCGACGACGGCACGAGGCTGTGGCATGCGGCGCGGTGCTGGTACGTGGGCGCCGCGGCGAAGTGCGGCCAGGCCAAGGGCTGGATCAGCGCTGCCGACGGCTCGCTGACGCCGGAACAGGTGGCGGCGACGTGGCAGGTCACGGACGGCTCGGCATGGTTTGACGCGCCCGAGCTGCGCTGCTCGGCAACGTGGGAGGTTTTCGACGGCAGCGGCAAGCGGTGGGTGCGGGCGCCGGGCAGCCTCGCCGCGGCTGCCGCCGACGACGAGGTGACGGTGGTCGGGGAGCGCACGCGCGAGGAGAAGGACCGCGAGGGGCGGAAGCGCGCCATCGACCTGGAGGAGACGCCGTGCAAGCGGCGCAAGGGCGACGTCGACGAGCGGGTGGCGACGGCGCGGTCGCTCTGTTCCGCCGAGACCGACGCCCGGTACAAGCAGCTGATTCAGGCGCACGCCCTCCGCGCCGCTCCCGCCCGCGCCCCCCGGCCCACGCCCAAAGCCACCACCACGAGCACACGCGCGCGTGGTGTGAGCGTGCCTTTGCCCCGCGGCAGCCCGCGGTTGACGATTGGATGAACGACAAGCTTGACGGCGGGGAGCTCGATCGGCGTAAGGAGGCCGCGCGCGAGAAGGCGCGCTCGCCACTTGACATCGCGTGCAGCCGCTTCTAGATCGCACGCGCGGCGGGGCAATCGTAAAGGCATGGCCACTCCCTCGCATCGCGCGCAGGCGGCGGCCGAGAACGCGCCGCTCCAGCGGCTCGACGCGGCGTACACGGCGTACACGGCGGCGGTCAAGGCTCGGGCCGCGGCGGAGAGCGCGGAGGACGAGGCGACGACGGAGCTCGAGGCGGCGATCAGCGCGGTCAAGCCGAGTGGCAGCGGGGAGCCGGGCTCGTCTGGGACGGTCAAGGCGGAGGCTTCGCCGGAGGTTGCATGAGAATAGATGGCCAGCGCGGGCGTCGTCGGGATGGAGCGCCACAGGCCACAGCCACAATCACTCACCAGCCTTGCGCTTGCGCTGCTGTGCTTGAGAGACTCACATGTTCGTCGGCTCCAGCATGCAGCGGCTGGGCTGTGCTTGTTCCTGTACACAGCACGACAGTAGACGGTACGGTAACATCGGAGTCCCGATCACCTGTACCTGTACCCGCACCTGTAACAGCAGCCCCACAATCACTCACCTGTAACAACAGCCGGTTCATAAACCGGAACATTTTGTCCCATGGACGAGAGCGTGTGTGGGGTCATGTGAGGTGTCTATATGGACGCTCTCCTCACAGGCTAGCTGCCCAGATAAGCCTCTCTCAGGATCACTTGCAGTTGCACCCCTCTCAGGATCACACAGCACCGGCGGGGGTGTGCGGGGGCGCGCCTCAGGCTCAGCGCTCAGGAAGTCCGGATCAAGCACCCACGGCAGGGTCTGTGGGGATCAGCAGACCTTGAGGGGGCGCGCTGAGGATCATAGGCCTGAGAGGGGTGCTGTCAAGATCACAGGGCTGCAAAGGGTGGCACTCTCGAGATCAGAGCGCCAAAATAGGTGCAATACACTCAGTCTCAGATCAGCGGCCGGGAGTGGGATACAGATCACGAGCGCCGAAATTGGTGCACTTGGAGGACTTGGAGTGCAGTCATCAACCGCACATCCAGGGCGCCGCTCGCGCGCTCGGCGCCGCCGAGGATGGCAGTCGTGCGACGGCGGCCGCACGGTATTCGGCGTAGACCGCGCGCGCAGCGCGCTCCGTGTTTGCCTTGAGGAGCGCAGCGACGAGTCCGTAAGGAGCGGCCCCAGCTTGCTGGGTGCGGCGCCGCCGCGCGTCGTATCGAGAGACTCTGTCGGGGCAGGTTAAAATAGCGCCGCAGGCTCCCCGGGCCTTCCGCGCACAGACCACAAAACCCTCATGATCTATATTGCACCCGTGTTCCGGCGGCTCGTGATCTGTATTGCGCCCACTTCCGGCCGCTGATCTGTATTGCACCTATTTTGGCGCTCTGATCTCGAGTGCCACTCTTTGCAGCCCTGTGATCTTGACAGCACCCCTCTCAGGCCTATGATCCTCAGCGCGCCCCCTCAAGGTCTGCTGATCCTCACAGACCCTGCCGTGGGTGCTTGATCCTGAGGCGCGCCCCCGCCGGTGCTGTGATCCTGAGAGGGATGTCTGTAATCCTGAGCCGCCCCTGCCCCCTAGCTGCCTACTGCTAGCCCTAACTCGCCCTCATGGGAGATGTCAATTATTGTATGAGTGTATGCGAGCAGAGGCGCACGTACTGATTCTAGATCGCACACCGTGGGCCGATGGGCGCGAAATTCCGAACCCCTAGAGGCAAGGAGCCCGAACCCGTGTGTATCGCGCGCCTTGCGGGGGGGGGCGCGGAAAAGAGGAACCTCTTAGCGCCATCGCCATGGTGCTGCAAGCGCCGCCCTCGGCCGGAAGCGCCGCAGCAACGTGGACGCCCGCGCAAGCATCAAGGAGACGCGAGCCCGCATGGCCGCCGCCGCCACGAGCGCCTCGGGCGCCTCCTCCTCGGGCGCCCCGATGGAGCCCTAGAGAGAAGATGAGAGATCATGTCAGCCGAATGCCTCGCAATACGAGACAAACGGCCTAGAAAGAGCATGTCGGTCGAGAGTCTTGTGACAGGAGACAAAAAAGGCCTGGAGAGATAGACGGCCTGTACGACAAACGGCCTGTACCAGTGAAATCATAATAGTCCCGAAAAGAATTCCAAAAAGAAAAACACCCGAACCCCTATGGAGAACGCCGAGTGCCAGAACACCAGGGGGCAAGTGTGTGTAGCACCTTCGACCCCGAAATGAAGGTCGCCACACCAAACCGGGCGCTAGGAGAGGTGAACTGAAGGCTGAGTAACCTAACCTATGTGCCAGTGGTGCGCGCCAGTCCCGAGAGAGAGATTTTTAGCAATTTGTTTTGCCAGTCCCGTGCCAAGTCGCAAGTGTTGTGCGAGGGAGTTGCGTCGTAGAATTCTTCTGGCTAGTTCCAATTCACTCTGACACGCTAATCTTGAAAACGCGTCCAACGGAGCTCCGTGTTGCTCCCAGCGCCCTCCCCCGCGCTTCCTGCGGCCATGGCCGATGATACTAGTATGGGAGGTCATCTGGCTACCGCGAGAGCGACCCAACTCGTCGACATCGTCCGATGATTGTGCCTCAAAGTCAGCCTCCGGAGGCTATCGTGGGGTCGAGCCGGCGGTAGCCGTGACATGTGGTTCCACCACCCCTCGCAGGCTTTGCCTCTGACCGCCACTGTTCCCAGGCTGCCTAATGGGATGGAAAGGAAGGCTGGGCGAGCGTATAGAAGCGTGCTCGACCTCGTCGTGGCAACCTGCACGGCAGCGCTGGTAGGCGCGATGAGCGTCGTGCCACCTGACCCGAGACGGGGCGCAGGCGTCGTACCGAGCGTGTCGAGACCGTGTCCTGATGTGATCTGCACGGGTGAGTCACGTCGGCGTCAAAGGAGCGACGTGCGACCTGTCAGAGCTTGATCTCTGATCTCAGCGGCGTCGAGTCGTCTCCGGCGCGCGACACTATTGTACCTCCCCAGGACGCGCAGAGGCAGCTGCGATCCGAGATAAAGCTCGGACAGGCCGCACGTCGCTCCTTTGACGCCGACGTGACTCA
>NW_005201014.1:159905-206961 GCF_000372725.1 Emiliania huxleyi CCMP1516 | reverse complement strand
CTCCGGACGTGGATTCTTGGGGGGACCCTCATCGCATGTGAGGTGGTAGAGCCCTTCGATGGGAGGGCTTGAAGCGCGCAGGCTCGGGGGCGGACTCCTGTCGCTCTAGAATCGGGTAAGTGTTGAGAGGTAGTTCAGCCCTCGGGATCTATTGATATATCGCGGGTGCGCACTATGTTTTTCGGCGGGGTCGCAGCTGCCTCTGGAAGGCACCGAGAGGTACAATAGTGCGCAAATGGTCAAATCAAGGTTTTGTAACGCGAGCTGTGCCACAGTACTAGTAAGGTAAGGTAAGGCGTAAGGTAAACTTCTCCACACACACGAGGTGGTGGGGCAAGGGGGGGCAACCCTCGCGTCTCCACGTCTAACGACAGGAGCCCCACGGCATTCAAAGTGCAAGGCCCGGTGCGCGTGGGTGAGCGGTGTGTGTGTGTGTGTGTGTGTGTGTGTGTGTGTGTGTGTGTGTGTGTGTGTGTGTGTGTGTCACGTCACTGCATCCTCTGCCGGTTCCTCCCGTCGCCTCTTCTTTGTTCGAATGTTTGTGCCACAGTGAAATGGAACTAGCCTCTCCCGCCGAAGCGCCGTGCCCAGAAAAAAAAACTGTTCAAGTCTTAAAGGCAAAACACAACGCTCTGCGGTTGGTGCACCCCTCACACTGACACATTCCCCTCATCCCCTGCCCTTGGCTGAGCACATCTACCTGCGAGCTAGCATCTCCGCATTTTCTCTTCCAGTCATCCGCCCGCGCCGCGCGCCATCTCTGGGCGTCTAGTGCAGCCACTGACAGAGCTATTCCGAAGGAGTGGTCGACGCCTCGCCTAGAGTTCGGGTGGACTTGCGCACTGCTTAGCCCTGAGGGGGGTGTGTGTGTGAGGTGGTGTAATGTTGTCCCGTTTCAGGCGGCAGGTCAGGGGATTAGCCGGCAGCTCAGCTGGGGGCTGAGCGTCTGCAGGCAGCCTTCCGCCCGCGCCGAAATTCACAGCCCTCCCGGGCCGACGGGGTGCTCCTTGGATCGGGCCCCGCTCCCCGCTTTTCCTGTACCTGGACTGTCCGGGTCAGGAGGGTGAGAGTATTGGGTGGGCGAGGGCAGTACGTCTGGCGGGTGGCGATTGAGGGACAGCAAGAGGGCTGATTGGGGGGTCAATGGGCGCGCGGGCGGCGCTTCGTGGTCCTGGGCGAGCAGGGGCAGTGGTTAGGAGTCTTGGGCCTGGACGCTGGAGATATGAGGATTGTCGAGATGTCATGCGAGAGCGGTAGGTGGGCGAAGGTAGCGCGGCTGGAGAGTGGTGTTCGAGGGACAATGATGAGTTGTCAGTTGGGGCGCGAGACGCGCGGGACAGTGTTGGAGGCGGCCAGTGAAATTAGGGTTGGCTTTGAGCAGTGCAGCGAGTGTGTGGTCAAGCGTGGGAGCGGCGCGCGAGCACCGGAAAAATTTGCTGTGCGAGTCGAGTTCGTGGCCGGTGCGCGGGAACCTGGCTGAAAACCCGCGCAGCCGGCCGGTTGTGCGACCGAGGTCGCCGATGGTACGACCGAGGTCGCAGAGCCTTGGCAGCAGAGTGGTTGTGAGAGGTTAGTGTAAATTCTTTTTCCACGCACCGCATAATAAAAAGAAACAAATACTTCGTTCATGTCAACGGTTGACATCTCAGCATTCACACTCCGAGGTCAGGCTCAGCCCAAGCCTATTCAAGATTACAATGAGTAACTCAACTCATCCTTTGGCAGCTTGTATATTGTTGAGTATGAGTAGTCTTGATTTGCCAACAATATACCTACAACAACAAAATTGGCATTACCTGCAGCCCACATGCACTCCCCCGGATCGTACCTCCAAATCCCTCCTCGCGAGACGAGGAGAGTGGGACACGCACGTAGCTCGTACCCTCTGCCCCCCCCCCCCCCCTCTTTCAACACGCCCGCGGGGCCCCGTGTGCGAGGAAGCCCCTCTCACTCCCAGCGTGCCGCTCAAGCTCCAGCCCGGACCGCCCCACCGCCCCCCTTAGGTTGAGGGGAGAGGTCTTGCACCCCGCCTCGAGCCGATGGGGGGAAGGCGCCTCGGACCCCCCCCCCCCCCCCACCACCCACCCACCCCCCGCGCGCGCGCCTTGCCCCGCACACCTCGCCGTCACTTCTTCGCCTTGGTGGCGGCCGACCCCTTTGCCTTCTGCCCCTTTGGCAGCGGGAAGGCCTCTGGGTGGTACCACGGCCGCACTGCCTCGGCTAGCTCCTCCGCCCGGTTGGGCTGCACCGTCCGCTCCCTCTGGTCACGCGTCACGCCGTCTCCGACCTTGAGGAAGCGGCGGCAGTGCGCGCGCAGCGCGACCAGCGCCAGCGACACGTGCGCGCGCGACTGTGGCGCCTCCAGCGCCTCGCGCCAGCGCTGACGCCCCTCTCCGCTCCTCCAGAGGCGATCGCCGCCAACCGCGCCCCGCGCGCTCTGCCCCTCGGCCTCCTTCTCCTCGCCGTCGCCCCCCGCCGCCTTTGCCGCGGCCGCCACGCGCGCGAAGTACTCCTCCTCCTCCAGCGTCGGCTGCTCGCGGCCGGCCTCCAGGTTCTCCAGCGCGAGCCGCAGCTCCTCCTCGTCCAGATCCTCCTCGTCCCCGTCGTCATGCTCCATGTGCCACAGCGCCTCGTCGCCCCCAGCAGCCGGCATCCAACCCGTAATCCAGCCGTCAGAGTGAAAGTAGGACGGCGCCGACGCGCCGCCCGCGCCGCCCGCGCCGGGCGACCCCTCCCCCCACCCGCCTCCGCGGCGGTAGACGAGCGGCGGCGCCTCCCCCTCGCCCTCGCCCTCGCCCTCCTCCTCCTCCTCCCCCTCGCGGAAGAAGCGGCGCGCGCGCTGCTTTATCGCCTCGTGCCCCGTCTTGAGCCAAGGCTTGCGCTCGACCAGATCCGGCGCGGCCTGCAGCGTGTGCACCGCCTCCTCGAGGTCGAGCAGCAGCTGCGCCTGGTCGGCGGGCAGCTGCGCCGACTGCAGCCTGCGGAGCCACTTGCGGCGACCCTCCTCCCACGAGCAGTCGGGCCGCTGCAGCGCAGGCCACACCTCCGCCTCGAGGTCGCCGATCTCTGCGCGCAGCGTCTCAGCGCGGAGCGACGCTGCCACCGCGCGCGCCGCCTTGGAGCGGACCGCCTTGTTCTCGTACCGCCGCTCGCGTGCGATCTGCGGCTTGGCCTCCAGCCGCGCGCAGATCTCCGCCAGCTCGTGAGCAGGGGTGTCGTCGTACGCCGCTACCGCGGCGGCCGCCTCCTCCTCGTCCAGGTCCTCCTCGTCGCCGTCGTCGTGCCGCACGTGGAACAGCGCGCCGTCCTCGCCGTCCGGCGGCAGCCAGCGAGTGATGCGTCCGAGCATGGTGCCTCCGCCGCCGTCGCGGGCCTTCGCCGTGTCCGCCGCCGCCGCCACGACAGCCGCGGCCGCCACCTCCGCCGCCGCCCGCTTCGGCCTTGCGGCGGCGCGCTCCGCGACATGCACCGCCTTGGCGGCCGCCTCCGAGGCCCTCGCCGCCTCCTTGGCCTCCGCCCTCGCTGCCGCCTCCGCCGCCGCCTTGTCGAAGCTGCGCGAGACGCGGCGCCCAACCAGCGCATGGCCGACAAGCAGCCAGTCCTCCTCCCCCTCCTCCTCCCCCCCCCCGCCGCCGCCGCCATTGGCACCGCCCGCCGCCTCCTCCTCCTCCTCCTCGGTCGCCATCGAGCGCTGCAGCAGCGGCGTGAGGCGGAGTAGCGCTGCCTTGAGGCCCGCCTCGGCCGACCCTGGCGATGACCCGTCGAGCCACGCGACCAGCCGGCCGAGCTGCTTTGGCTTCGAGTAGAAGGCCCACCCCCATCCATCCGCCTCGGCGCCCTGCACCCACAGCCGCGACGCGTCCGCGCCAAAGAGCCAATACGTCCGCCCCTTGCCGTCGGAGCCGAGCGGCGAGATGCGGCACGGCAGCGCGTCCTGGTCCTGCAGACTTGCCTCCGCCTCCGCCTGCTCCGCCGCCTGGTCGCCGGCAGCCTCGCGAACGCGCGCCGCCGACCGCCGCTCCGCCTCGAGCGCCGAGCGCGCCGCGAGCAGTTCGTCCGTGGCCCACGGCCTGGCGGGCCCGCTCCCTTCTTCCGCGGCCTCGAGCACGCCGGTGTGCAGCGACGCCTCGGCGAGCGAGATGGCGGCGGCGAGCTGCCCCTCCTCGCGCGTCGACAGCGCCGCGAGCAGCGCCGCGGTCGCCTTGGCGCGCCGCTGCTCGGCCGCCTCGCCCGCCCCCTCGGGCAGCGGCGCCTTGAACGCCTTGAAGGCCTTCGGCTTGTCGCCCTTGTCGCCCTTGTCGCCCTTGTCGCCCTTGGCTCCCTTGTTCGGCTTGTCCGGCTTTGCCGCGCTCTTGTCGTCGCCCTCCTCGCCGCCCTCCTCGCCGCCCGCCTCGCCTCCCGCCTCGCCTCCCACCTCGCCCTTGGCTCTCCGCCTCGCCCTCCGCTCGCGCGCGCGCTCCTCGCGCCGCTCGTAGTTTGCGTTGAGCGCCGCGCGCACCGACGCCTCCTCGAGCGCCGCGTCGAGCAGCCCCTCGAGCAAGTCGAGCCTGTGGTCGAGCGAGAGCGTCGCATACCCGCCCCGCCGCAGCTCGGACAGCGCGTCGCCCGCCACCTGCGAAATCCGGCCGAGATACGGCCGAGATCCGGCCGAGATACGGCCGAGATCCGGCCGAGATACGGCCGAGATCCGGCCGAGATCCGGCCGAGATACGGCCGAGGTACGGCCGAGATGCAGATGTAGATGTAGATGTGTGGGTCGGACACGGCGCGTCGGGCGTCGCCTGCGCCACCGCAGGCAGCATCGGCCCGACGTTCGCAAGGAGGGCCGGCCAGTTGCTGGCCGTCACCAGCGCCGGCGGCGGCGGCTGGTGCAGCAGCTGCGCGTCGAGGGGCGGGCGCAGCCACGTGCCCGGCGGCGGCATCTTGTCGGCCGCCCCGGTGTGAGGGTTGGTCTTGCCGGCGTCGAGCGCGACCAGCTCCTCGAGGGAGGTTGGGGCGGCGGGCGGCGTGGCGAGGGCGGTGCGGAGCAGTCGCACGTGCAGCTCGCCGAGGAGGGGGGCCTCCGCCTGCGGACGAGGAGTCGGAGGGAGGGAGGGAGGGGGTGAGGAGTGAGTCGCGACTAGTCGCGACTCTCACGCATCTCGGGGAGTGTGAAGCGCGTCCCCAGCCTAATCTCGGGTAATCTCGGGTAATCTCGGGGAATCTCGGGGAATGGGAAGCGCGTCCCCAGCCTAATCTCGGGTAATCTCGGGTAATCTCGGGGAGTGGGAAGCGCGTCCCCAGCCTAATCTCGGGTAATCTCGGGTAATCTCGGGTAATCCCGCGGAGTGTGCGGTGCGTCCCCAGCCGCCGCCCCGGTGAACCTCTCTCGGTGACTCAGTGACGGCGGGCTGATCGCCGACGGCAGGGCTTGGAGCACTACGAGGGTGAGAGTGGTGCGGAGCGGATGGTGCGCGTGGAGGTTCCCATCGGCGAGGGGGAGCGAGTGCTACGAGGGGGAGCGAGTGCTACGAGGGAGAGCGAGTGCTACGAGGGAGAGCGAGTGCTACGAGGGAGAGCGAGTAGTCGAGCGGATGGTGCGCGCGGAGTTTGCCGACGGCGGGCTGATCGCGTGCGCTCCTCTGCGGGAGGGTGCTGCGACGCGGGCGAGGAGAGGGCGGCGCAGAGCTGGTCGAGCGAGAAGCGGGACAGGGCGAGCTCCTTGGTCAGGCTCTGCGCCGCCGCCCACAGCCCAATCGCCCGGCCGGCCGCGCCGCCGCTGCACTTGGTCGCCCTCCTGTCCCAGACTCTGCCTGGGTCAGGCCCGCCTGCGCCGCCCTCCAGGCTGAGCACGCCTGTCTAGATAGGGGGGCAGGCTCAGGTGCAGGGGAAAGGCTTGGTTTCAGGGTCTGGGGCTCCGGGTCAGGCGCCATTTGGCTCCTGCTATCTGGCTAGATCTCGGCTAGATCTCGGCTAGATCTCGGCTAGATCTCGCACGCGCCGTCTGGCTCGGGCCGCCGCCCGCTCGGAGGGGCGCCGAGCAGCCCCGCGCCCGAGCCGCGCCGCTTCTTCGCCGCCTGAATGGGGAATGGAAGAGGGTCTCATTCGCGACGGCTCGAGAGCGCCCGAGGCGCGCCGCTTCTCAGCCGCCTCTGCGCCGGTGCGCTTGGCTTGGTCGAGGGCGAAAGCGGCCTGGCCAGCGGGGCCGTTCGAGACGGGCGGCTGCTGCGGCGGCGCGGCGTCACCGTCGCCAGACTTGCGGCCTCGCTTGGCGGGCTCAATCCCCGCCTCCGCACACTCCTTTTCGTACCGCGCCTTGTCGGCGGTGAACGCCGCATCGTACGGCGCCTTCTCCTCCTTGCCGGCGGCCTTCCACGCGGCGAGGGCGAGGCTGTGCACGTCGGAGGGGGAGGCGGAGGGGCTCTCGCCCTTGATCCTCGCCCGCGCGTCCTCGATGTACCGCGCGTATGCGGTCTTCGGCTTCTGAGGCTCCGCAGCTCCGCCGGCCGCTGGCCTCTTCTTCTTCCCGCCCGCCGCCGCCTCTTTCTTCCGCGCCTTGTCCTTGTCCGCGGAGCCGGCGTAGGCCTGCAGCGCGGCGGCCGCCTCCTCCTCGTCCAGGTCCTCCTCGTCGCCGTCGTCGTGCTGGACGTGGAACAGCGCCGCGTCCTCGCCGTCCGGCGGCGCCCACGCTGTGATCGTCCCGAACGCGAGTCGCTTGCCAAACTGGCGGGCCACCCGCTTCCGGAGGTGGTCGTGCCCGTCGGACCGCCACTGCTCGGCGAGCGCGGCCGCCTCCGCCTCCGCCTCCGCCGCCGCCGCCGCCTCCGCCTCCGCCGCCGCCTTTGCGCCAGGCGCCTTTGCCGCCGCGACGGCGGCCGACAGCCGCTTCTTCATGGTGGGCTTGCCCGTGCCGGCGAGGACCTTGTCGGCCAGGCCCGGCTGGTCGTCGAACGGCAGCACCTTGTCTGCGGTCACGACCGCCTCGGCCGATTCATTGAAGTAGCTGACCTTGAGGCCGGCCGGCGAGACGGAGATACACTTTGCTGGCCACCACGGGAAACCCTGCGTCTTGACCCACACGAGCGTGCCCGGAGAGGGAGAGCCGGTCGGCTTCGACGCGTCGGGAGACGAGCCGGAACTCGACGGCGCAGTCTCCTCGCACTGCATGGGCTCTGACATGTTGGAGCTTTTTACCGCCTCTTGTTGTTGCCGCCTGAGGCCGAAAAGAATTTCAGTTTCTCCGAGTGGTTTGCTTGGCTTGTCTGTTTTCTTTCTTTCTTTCTGAGGATTTATTGCGCTGGACACCGGGAGATACCGGGAGGTTTGAGGGAAATTTACAAAAGGAGCAGGTGTGCCCGCGGTGGGCCCCGGTGTGCCCGCGGTGGGCCCCGGGGTGCCCGCGGTGGGCCCCGGGGTGCCCGCGGTGGGCCCCGGGGTGCCCGCGGTGGGCCCCGGGGTGCCCAAAGATATTCGAGAATATGGTGTAAAGGCCAAGAGACGGCGAGAGAGAGAGAGAGAGAGAGAGAGCTCTCGCCAAGAGACGGCGTTGTCGCAGAACGAGGGTCGAGGGCTCGAGGCCGAGGAGAGAGCGATGAGTCAGAGGATGAAACAGCAGGAGAGAGAATGACGAGAGTCGAGAGTGGGCGGAAGAACGCGGCGTGCGCCGTCCTCTCTCCCATCCCTCCTTTGGCATGTGTGTTTTCTTTCTTTCTTTACACCAGGGTGAGGCCACGCCCGAGCATCCGCGCGCGGGCAAGCTCGACATGTACCCGAGAGAGGGCGCCTTTACTACGAGTGCAATGGCCGAGGGCGCCATCGACGGCGAGGCGGAGGCGTATGAGGTGGGAGGGCCACACGAGACGCGCTTCATCTTTTCGCGCTTCGACAGCGCCGAGCAGCTCACAGAGGCTGCAGAAACCGGCTTGGATGAAGGCCAGCTCAGCACGAGCGCGGACGCCTCCACGATGGACTGATTGAAACCACGTTCACTGTCCTTCTGAGCTCCAACCTTGCGGGAGGGTGACTACTCGCGCGTGGGGCATGCACATGTGTGGCTGGGGCGTGGGCGCCCTAGGGGCCTCCTCACGCAGACTGGGGCGTGTGTGCTAGCGGCTGGGGCGTGTGTGCTAGCGGCGGACCGATTCCGATTTCCGTGTGTCAACGACGTCTGCCGCGCACCCCCGGCCCTCCACTTGCACTTCCAGCCCACACACACGGCGAACGCGGGGGGGGATCCAGCATCCACGCTGCCCCGCGGAAAGTTCTCTCTGCTGCGTGCTGGACCCTGCTTCCCCCTGCGGCCTGCGCCCTGGAACGAAGGGAGCATGTGCATGTGCATGTGCATGTGCATGTGCATGTGACTGCGTGTGAGAGAGAGCCATGACAGTTCGTTCTCAACACACACAGAAATCAAAAGTGAAAAGACCGCTTCGAAAGGTGAAGACGGCAAAAGAGCCCCGCCCTTTCCGTCTGACTCGTGACGGGCACTGAGCCTCCCAACCTCTCGCCATTGGCATTGCTGCACTCTCAGCTCGCTGTGCAGCCCTTTGCGTACGGCGTCTTGAAGTCGTACCTAGTGCGAGCATGGTCGGCGTGAGCAGCAACGTGGCTGTGCCTACGTGCCTTTGGCAAGTAGCAAGTAGGGTGGGTAGGTAAATTCTCTTCTCCCTCCCCCCCCCCAAGGGGGCGGGGCGGCCGAAGGCGCACTGGTGAATCCAAAAGTTGGCGCCAAACTTCTCTCCCTTTGTGACGGGCAGAGCCTAGGTAAGGTAAGGTAAGGTAAACTTCTCCACACACACACACAAGGCGGTGGGGCGAGGGGGGCGTCCCTTGCAACTCCACATCTAGACGACAGGAGCCCCACGGCATTAAAAGTGCAAGGGCCAGTGCGCGTGGGTGAGCGGTGTGTGTGTGTGTGTGTGTGTGTGTGTGTGTGTGTGTGTGTGTGTGCGTGCGTGCGTGCGTGCGTGTGTGTGTGTGTGCGTGCGTGCGTGCGTGTGTGTGTGTGCGCGCGCGCGCCTCGTGGTCGGTGCGCTCGTCCTTGCTGTGCGGCGCGTCGGCCAGCACCGACGGCCAGAGAACAGCCTTGCCGCGCTGGGGCAGGAAGGTGACGGGGCCGGAGGGCAGGTTGGGGAAGGTGGTCGCGCCGCCGCCGGGCACGTCGTTCATGTAGCCTATGGGACATGCCTCGGACATGCCATGGACGTGTCCTGACGGGTCCATCGGGCACGTCCTTCGTGTCGCCAAACAGCGTGTAGATCCGCACGCCCTGCAGTCTGTCGAGGTCGCCTGCTCACAGCTCTCGCCTCCTGCATCCACAGCACTGTTCTGGTCCCGGCTGCCGGTCGGGCAGCTGCCGTCGATGTAGTCGTTGTGCCGCCGGTAAAAGGCGCAGTCCGGCTCGCCCTCCCTGGCGCACGCGTGGTAGTAGACCAGCTGCGCAAACTCGGCGTTTGTCGTCGGGGTCTGCGTGATGTCGGCGACGCGTCTATAAGCCGAGGTGATGCGAGATGACCCGAGAGGACGCGAGCTGAGAGTCTGCGTGACGTCGGCGGCGAGCCTCGTCACCTGCACGGAGAGGCGGCGGGAAGGGACGCCCTTCCTCCGCCATGCGGTGACTGCCTCGCAGCCGGCCGCACTAGGGCTCCTCTCGGCTCCTCTCGGCTCCTCTCGGCTCCTCCCGGCTCCTCTCGGCTCCTCTCGGCTCCTCCCGGCTCCTCTCGGCTCCTCTCGGCTCCTCCCGGCTCCTCTCGGCTCCTCTCGGCTCCTCTCGGCTCCTCCCGTCGCCTGCTGCACGAGCGGATCGTTGATGCACGCGTCGTGCTGGCACCAACCGTGCGCAGACGTGCGGATCTCGGTCTTGACGTCGCCGAAGGTGCCGTCCTCCTTAAGGCCTGATCACACCCGCCCGCCGTGAAGAGACGCCGTTCACACTTCCAAATCGCCGTCCTCCGTGCGGCCAATCCCGAGCAATATCGGCTAGACTCTCGGCTACTCTCGGCTGCCGATCCCGAGCGACTTGGCGTATCGCCCCCGGCCGTGCCGGATGAACGCCTCCGTCTCCTCCTCCGAGAAGAACTTGTGGAACAAGATCACCTAGAAGGTTCCTAGAATGTTCCAAGACGGTTCCTGGCCTCCGAGAAGGTGTTTGCGAAAGAGGGTACTCACCGGCGGGTCCACCGAGATGCGCTCCGGCTGCAGCTCCGCAAACTCGCTCATCACGCGCTCAAACGTCGCGTGCATCACGCCGGGCGGCAGTGCGGCCGTGTGGTTCGCAGGTGTCGGGCAGCGCGCGGCGTACTGCCGCTTGCCAAGGTCGAGCTTGGCGCAGCTGTGGTTGCAGTTGATGAGCATGAAGCCCGGGTTGGACTTGCACTGCCCACTGCCCGCCCATGCCAGACACTCGGCCGGGTTTAGCCACGAGTCCGGAGGGCCGAGGTCCTGAGGCTCTGGAGGTCGCACGAAACCGGAGGAGCGAGCCTCATAGGGCCGGGTCGCATCCGCTTCGGGCGGAGGAGGTGGCCCGAAGAAGGTGAGCGCCAAGGCGGCCGAAATCGGCACCAGAAGCCAGAGCGTGCACTTACGAAATCGGCGCCACTGACGAGAGGAGACAAATGGCGCTCGCGGCTGCTTGGGACGATCTGGCTCTGCCTTCTTCTTGCCCATAGCGAAAGCGCGGCGCGCACGTTCCAAGTCAAAAAGTCCCACGCAGGCGCGGCTGCCGGGAAAGAGTGCACAACCCCGTCGGAAAAGAATTTTACAATGCGACGCGATTCACGCGACAGGCGAGGCGCGGGCGACGGCTTCCTCAGAAGCCGTCGGATCTTTTTTTCAGGCGCCCGCCGCTTGTGGACACACGAGTCGCGTGCGTCCTCCGACGATGCCCGCGGCGGGCGCTCCCGCTGCCTCCGTCGCCGGCGACAGTATCTCGATCACAGATTGCGCATCGAGTATGCGGCGTCCCCACGTAGATGCGCGGCAAGACCGTCAATCTGGGGGCGTTGGCAGTTTAAATCAGACTTCACGTCGAGAGCTCCTCAAACGTCGAGAGCTACTCGGTACACGAACGGGTGATGCTGTCGTGGGCACACAAAACTTCTTCTTCGCTTGGTTTGGTGGAGGGAAAAATTGCGTGGTGGACGTCGAAGCGATGGCTCAGACCTATGGTCGCCACGTACAGCATCTTGTGTTTTTTACGCAGGAGGACAACAACAATGCTTGCCGGAAAAAGCTCGAGGTGCTAACAGCTCAGCACGAGCACTGGTCCCACGTTTTGTGGCCAGGCAAAAGGATTTGGACCGGGAAAACCGCGTCGATTGGATTGTGGGACACTATCGTCAATGTCAGCTTGCAGTATATGCAGAAGCATCCACACCTGAGGTGGATCGCCCGCAGCGACGCCGATACTTGGTGGAATGTGCAAGCCCTCGAGACCTTCCTCAAGACCGAGAATAGCTCACAGCCTTTGTTTATTGGACAGGTGTACACATATGACCCGTGCTGCCACGCACTCGATCCTGCAAGGTATAGCTCGTCTTTCCATGATGGTGGAAAGACCTATGTTTCCGGCGGGGGTGGGGGAATTATGAGCGACGCGTTCCTCGAGGCCTTGCAGAGCTGTCTTCGAGTCAACCGCGTTGCTCCTGCAGGCAACGAAGACACTTGGATGGGCAAGCAGATGCGTCAGTGCCAGCTGCGCCCCAAGGGCTCGGCAAAAATGTTTCAGCATCCCGGGGCTGACGAGGCCCGGTTGAAGCAGGCGTTGGACGATAAGACGGTCATCGCGGTGCATAGGGCAACAGGCGACGGGAAGCAACGCCAGGTGTTAGGCGCTGAGGGGATGTGGAAACCCATGCGGTACTACGAGGATCTAATCGGGCAAGGTCGGGTTTCTCTATGAATTTTAGCGATTTTCAAGCTTTATTTTATTCTCTACGCGCCCCATGACGCATGAGAGTGACTCTCAAGAGCCGGGAAACAGAGGGGAGAAGAAAAGTAACATAGCGCCAAAACGCTCCGGAGATCGACCGAGATCGCGCCTGGCCGGCCCGGGATCGCCCGAGATTGCGCGATGCGGCGTGGTGGATGGCTCGGAGGTGATTCTTTTCGCGCACAACACGGGTCTGGCGGGCAGGGGCATTTCTTGGAGCACTTGGAGTGCAGTCATCAACCTCACAAGCTCACATCCAGGGCCGGGGTGCCCGCCGGGGAGCTAAGAAGCGCACCCAGCGGGCCGGATGATCGGCATCGGGCTACTTCTTTTCGCCCTTCTTTTCGCCCAGTGAGTGAGCAGTGTTGTTTGAGGGAGCCCGGAAAATTCTTTTCTTTTCGGCGAGCACCACGGTGCTCGCGGATTCGACCATCCGCCTGACTACCATCCGACGACGGCTTCTGGGAGGAGGATGACGGCTTCTGTGAGGACGACGGCTTCTATTAGAAGCCGTCGTCCGCGCTTTGCCTGTTGAGTGAATCGTGCGTGTGCGAGAGACCTCTTTCGAGAAAATTCTTTGTGGTTGGTGGACCTGTTGTCACATGCGCATGCACATGCACATGTGCATGTGTGTGCATGTGCATGTAGTGTCAGTGCGCGCCAGTCCCTGCCCGGTGTAAAAGAAAGAAAGAAAACAGACACGCCAAACGTGCCCAGTGTAAATAAATAAATAAATAAAACGGACATCCCAAGCTAGGGCTGGTGTCCTGCGAGAAATTTGACTTTTTCCCAATTCTTTTCCCGTCTGATTTTGCTTCACTGTACCCTGGCGAGTAGAGGCACACGCACGCTCTCTCGAGGTCTCTTGGAGCAGAGCCCCGGCGAGCCTCGAAAGAGCAAATGGGTCCTCGGAGAGGGTACCCTGGGTGGGCGGGGCCTCTACTCGCCCGCACTGTACCTCAACACCGCGCCGCCCCCCGCTCCTCGCCTCTCGGCCGCCCCCCGCGCTCCTCGCCTCTCGGCGTCCTCGGCTCATGCCCACTGCTGAGTGGACCAAAGTCGTCGACCAAGGTTCTGGCCACCCCTACTGGTGGTGCGCTGCCACAGGCGACGTGTCGTGGACCGCGCCGGCGGCTGAAGCGGCTGGCGCCGCCGCCGCCAGCCCGTGGGTCTCTGTCGTGGACGAGACGTCCGGTTCAACCTACTGGTGGAACCAGGACACCGACGAGCGGCAGTGGACGTCGCCGCACGAGGCTAGCGCGGACGGTGCACCGGTGGTGCAGGTCGCAGCGCCGCCGCCGCCAGAGCCGCCGCCTCCAGAGCCGTCGCCACCGTCAGCGACCGAGGCGCCCGCAGCGGCCCCGGGCTCGCTGCCGCCGCTCCTGATGCAGCGGCTCGCCCAGCGCGGCGTCGTCTCCTCCGACGGCGCTGGTGGCGCGGGCGCTCGTCCCGGTGGCGTGGCGGCGGCGGCACCGCCAGACAGTGCGGCGGTGCAAGAGCGTCTGCCTCCCGGCTGGAGTAGGGACCGGGATCCGGCAGGCAACGTCTTCTACTGCCACGCCTCCTCCGGGCAGACCAGCTGGACACTGCCCGGCGCCGCGCCCTCCCGCCCCACTGCCGGCGGCCTCGCGGCGCATCACGGCATGCCCGGCCCTCAGGCCGGCCCGAGTCTGGGTCCGAACCCGCAGCAGCAGCTGCAGCCGGCAGCGGCGCAGGAGGGAGGGGCCGCCCGCCTGTCCTCGGCAGACATCACGGCGATGGTGGAGGCGAGGCTGGCCGCAAAGCAGAGCAAGGACTACGCCGCCGCCGACAGGCTCCGCGAGGAGCTCTCCCGCGCGGGCGTGACCGTCGACGACCGCCTCAAGTCGTGGTCGGCGGCGGACGGCAGGAGCGGCATTCTTCCGGGCGGCAGGACCGGCCCGACCGTCCCCGCCGCCATGGCGGCCGCCGTCGACACGTCTGGGCGCGTCTCTGCCGCGGCGGCTGCCGCCGCCGCCAACGCCGCCGCCGCCGGCTGGGGCTCAGGAGGAGGAGGGGGCGGCGGGGCGAAGCGGAGGCTGCCGCCGCCGCAGCAGCCGGGCGGGCTCGTGGGGTCGGGCCGCGCGGCCAAGGAGGCGCGGTACAGGGCGCGCACCGCGCAGGACCCTCTGCTGGGCTACGAGCTGCAGGCGGGCGGCGGCGGCGGCGGCGGCCGGGGCGGCAGCAGCGGTCCGGAGCCCGGCTCGCACAAGGGGCTTCCCAGCCCGGGAGAGATCCTGAGGAGGAACGCCGGAAACGCGTAACGGACGAACGACGAGAGTGGAGCGACCGCGAGGTGGCATGACAGTCGCTACTAGAATGGGCGAGAGACTGCGACGAGAGAGAGAGATAGGGAGACTGAGGCAGACGCCCGAGGCGCGAGGGAAACATACGTGTCAGTATGTTATTTACGGGGAAGGAACCCATCACCGACGAGCGCGTTCGACTTTTCACTCCGGACAAAGACAGTGGCACGCCCGCCGCAGCGCGCGGTGCGTGCACGATGACACAACCCACAGGAATAAATACTTGTGTCACTAATGTTCGAACAAGCGGTCGTGTCGTGCACCTCGGGTGTTGGGGAGGTCGTGGGAGCCGCTCAGGACCATTTTGGGGGCGCAATTCGCCTGGTTTCCCTTGAACATGCGGTTTCGCCCCCTCGGGAGCGCCCACATAATCGCGCGTCCCCCCCTGTGGCGACGGTCTCGCGCACCTGCGCCAGACCCCACCGCACTAGCTACATAGATCGTCAGCAGTAGGCGTGCTCAGAGCCCGGATTTGGGCCCATTCGCCAGAGGGCTCGAGAATGGCCCCCGGCAACGTGCAGCTGCAGGCCAGAGGGCAGTGAGGTGAGGCCGAATCCGCAGTCGCACGAGCACCGCTGCCCCCAGCGGTGATCATGCATGGAGTGGCACGGCGGATAGGCCCGCCTGCGAGCGTGGAAGACAGTCGCGGGGCGTGAGGTCTCAATGTATCGCAGGCTAGGACCGGATACGGCGGCAGCGGGAGAGGGAGGGAAGCGTGAGCGGCGGGCGATGAGAGTGATTTCCCCGATCTCGCTAAAAATGGCCTAGTCCCCTCACGGGGGGCCGGGCGAGCACGCACCTCGCGTCTGAGCGCGAGTCGACGAGTGGTCGCCGAGAGATCGCCGAACCACTTTCGAGTGCGCGCGCACACAGCACAGCTGCGGGTTGTAACTCGACTGCCGATCGCGCGTGCGGGATGTAAATGCAGCTTTCTGGCGCCAGGTGCACGGTGGCAGGGACTGGAGGCTCGGCCAAAGGGGAAGAGCAGTCCTCAATCGTCACGTAGAGGTCGCTAGACTGGATCCATCGAACTGCCTCACACCTGGAGCGGAGGCACATCAGGTCTTGCGGCACGCTCTCCGACAGATGCATGCCTTTTGAGCAAGCCCACGCGCCTCCACCGTCGCGTAGTATGCCAGCGGCACGCCAGTACGCCTACGAGTCGTGCGCGCTCGGCTGTAATCGGCGTTGAGACTGCCTAGTGCGCACATCGAGAGCGCCGAGTTGCCTTGCCGCGGGGTAACCGGCTCAAAGAGGTGGGGTTCGAGCGGCGCCTGAGCGCGTGGGAATGCGTAGTGGGCTTGGAATGAGACGCCTGGCGTGCATCGGGCTCGGACGGTGTCTGTTGTGAGCTCACCGCTCGACGCACAAACCAGGCGCTTTAGGCGCCCGCCAACTGGCCTCACGGTCGAGAGAGCGGAACGCGGCTCGCCGAACAGCAATACACGTGGCCGCACTACTATAGAGGTACGAACAGGTATGCAGATCGCGGCGCGCCGACTACTGGCACGGCGTCAGAGCCAATATTGACCGAGGGTGCCGACTCTCGCCGACCCTTCGGGCTCACACCACGGCTGGCCATCGCGTGAACAGGACGTGCCCTTCCGTTTTAAGGCAGTTCAATACCTTCCCCACGGGACACCAGGTCGATATCCGGCTCAAACATACGACCCCGCGGAACGCATAAGCCGCCCGGGCCCTCCCTCCATTTTCGCCCTTTTCGCCCATTTCGTGGGGGGGGTTTTTGTTTTTTTCCCCAAAAGGGAAAAGTTGTGGGCCCAAACCTTTGGCCCCCGATTTCGCCCCCCGTTTCCCCTAAAAACTAAAGGGGGGGCCCCGTTTCGGAAATGCCAAGCCCCGGGGGGGCCAACCGGGCGGTTTTTTTGCCGCTTTTGGGGGCCCCAAACCCTCTTTTTTAGGGGAAAGCCCCCCGGGGCCCTTCGGCGCGGTCCCCCCCACCGGGGTGTGGGTTCCCCCCCGTTTCCGGGGGGGGGAATAGGACCCCAAAACCCCCCCCCAATTTTCTTCGGGGCCTCTCCAAAAGGTTTTTCCAAGCGTTGGTTCTTGGGGGGGGGCCCCCTTTCAAACCGGCGAAAGGCCAAAGGGGGCCCCGGCCCCTTTTGGGGCAAAGGGGTTGGGTTCCCCCGTTTTCCTAAACTCGGGGTCTTTCCCCTTTAGGGGAGAAAAGAGGTTTGAATTTTGGGGAACATGGGCCCCCTTAGGCCTGGGGCCAAAAAAAACCCCCCCCCCCCCCCCCCCCGCCCCCCGCCCGCCCCTCAAACTCCCCCCTCCCCCCTTTTTCCACCCCCCCCCCCTCCCCCACTAGCACCCACAACGCTCAACGCGGGAACAACGCGGTCGGTGACGGTGTCTCTCAAAGTCGAACGCGGTGTCACACGCAGGTCACACGCGTGTGGTGTGTCCCGCTGATGGCGTGTGATCAAACGGACGTATGTTCACGGGCTCTATTATGTGGGCCCGAGTGTGATGTGTGGTTCTGCCTTGTGTTTGTTCACATCGAAGGCGCGCTCAGAAAGAAAGTGACGGTGGTACGGTGAACAGCGAGCATGCTGCAACAGCTACAACAGAGCCAGCCAGGAGATATGCCTATACGAAAGAGCGGAGCGGGCACGCCTCACTCACACGTCAACAAAACAAACGCGCCCTCATCGCCAGCACGCTCGCGCGCCAGCACGCTCGCCTTCCCGCCAAGGAGCACTTGGAGCACTTGGAGTGCAGTCATTAGCCTCGCATCCAGGGCCGGGGGGCTAAGAATCCCGCCCAGCGGGCCGGATGATCGGGATCGGGCTACGGGCAAGAGAGCCCTGACCCCCCTACTAGGGGCGGGGTGCGCGTTCGCAGGAGAAGGGACATAAAGTACTGGGAGACTGACGGCCTTGGGCTGCCCTCCGCGCATATCCTCAAGGCGCTGACGAACGGTGGCACTCTGGACTACCGGCTCCGAGTGCGGAAGGGTGGGCCACCCTGCACCAACCCCGAGGTGCTTAGCAAGGTTGCGGGCACGGCGATCGATCCGGAGGACGGGAGCGAGCGTAGCATCACGGCAGAGGAAGCGCTCGTCGTCTTCATCGACAGGGTTCCTCAGCGCCACCGCAGTCATCTGGCTCGGGTCGCAGTAGCGCATGCCGAGCACCTCTTCAATCTCCAGCAAGTCTGCGTCCACGTTGCCGACGCCGCGTGCGTCCACTCATCCACTATAGGACGAACGTCGGAGTTTGCTCTCCGACGCCGTGCCGAGCGAAACCTTTTCCTTCGAAGCCCGGCGACGTAGCCGGGCGAGCGGAATAGGGCAACCCTAGAGAGCACGACCTTGAGGCCATTCAATAGAGCCCGTGGTATAGTCGAGAGTCGATCGCCGGCCGGCGCAGTGCTGCTCTGACCGCTCCGCCGGGCCGCCTCCGGGCCGCCGCCGCGGAGACGTGCACATAGGCAAGTTGGTATTTTCATATATGAACT
The DNA here is from genome assembly GCF_000372725.1 of Emiliania huxleyi CCMP1516. Classification (NCBI taxonomy): domain Eukaryota; phylum Haptophyta; order Isochrysidales; family Noelaerhabdaceae; genus Emiliania; species Emiliania huxleyi. The sequence goes on along the minus strand of NW_005201014.1, from coordinate 189,252 downwards.
TCAAAATACCATTGGCTAATCTAATTCTACTCATCACGACTCGCCAGAAACACCCCCACACTATGGGGTCATTGTGTAGCCCTGCTTAGAAGGAAAAGGTTTACTGGGCAAGGTCCGTATGAGGCTCACCGTGTAGTCGGCCAGGTCGTCCGAGGATTTCCCATGTTTACGTGGGGAGATGTTCAGCACAGTTCACGCGCGCGCGTGCCGCGTGGCGTGGGGCGCCCAGGCCAAATCTATATAGCTTAACGAAAAGTCGACAATTGTAGAGGATGGTGTCATGTTTCAGAGTTCTGATATGGGCCAGACCCCCACAGTCACGGGAGTCACCTCGGAGGCGGCGACCGCGCACACACCGCCTCGACCAATTCTGTGAGCGGCGCCAGTGAGCCGCGGTTGCCGACGATAACCGCGGCGAAAGCCCTCTCGTACTCCTCGAGGCTCGCGCGGCCGTCTCGCTCGTTGAAGACGCCAACCTAGTGGCATGAATGTAAGGGAACTAATGCAGTGAGCTGCGGGTTGCAGTGGCGGTACCTGCAACGCGTGAACACGATGGCTACGAATGCAGCTAAAGACGGCTGCACTACGAGTGCCGTGGTCTTGAGGGCGAGTTGGAACACGGGGGAGTGCATTCCGCAGCTAGGGCCGCTGGCGGTGGCGACGGCGTAGTCTGCTGGCACGCCCTCCGCGCACTTCAGGTCGCCTGCGCGCGAGGAGGGGCCGGGGGGCTGATGAGGAGACATGCCTCGCCAACGCTCGTTCCTTGCCCCCCTCCCATGAGCCTCGCTCCCTCGCTCCCTCGCCCCCTCGCCCCCTTCCTCCCTCCCTCCCTCCCTCCCTCCCTCCCTCCCTCCCTCCCTCCCTCTCCAAGCGGCGCGTCTGCCGAGGCTGTCGCCGACGACGACGAGAGTGCGCCTACGCGCGAGCAAGCCCCGAGAAACGACTCATGCTTCTCGAGGTCTGCTCGAGGGGAGGGGGCTTACGTCGAGAGGCGGCTGCACAAGCGGCGGCGACCCGTCGTGCGTGTCGAAGAAGCGTCTCTGAGGCGTCTCGAAAGCGTCTCGGAGGCGTCTCGCAAGTGACTAGGAGGCGTCTCGCCGGCGGCGGTGCGTCGTCGTGAACCAGTCGCGGTTCCGCTCAAAGGTGAGCTGCTTGTTGCAGCCCGTGATCGGCGGCGACGGCTCGATGCCCGTCAGCTGACCAGAGGCGGCGTCGTGCACGAGCAGGTTGCTGCACACGCGCACGTTGCTCCCGAGTGGCACCTGTTGGTTGTGAACAGCGAGTGATGTGATGAGAGTACCGATGTCATCAGCAGCACGTTGCTCCCGAGGGCACCGCGCGCGCCGCAAGGAAGGCGGCGATGATGTCGGCGAAGCCAGCGGAGACGATGAGTACTGGCACGTCTAGCTCCGAGAGCCGTGCGAGCAGCCGCGCCGCCCCCGGCCGCAGCTGCATCGGCTGAGTCGACGTGCCAAAGAGCGGAGCCTCGTGCACCAGCCGCCGCACCGTCTCGGGCGTGAGCACGCGCGAGGCATGCGTCAGCAGCAGCTCGTTCGCGCGCACCCACCAGGCGTCGCCTTTGTACGGCACCTTGGCCGGGTCGCTAAAGTCGAGCAGCGGCGCAAAGCCGGCGCGGAGGCTTTCCGGAACGAGCGAGGTGGCGCCGATGACGTCGTGACATTGCGCTGAATCGCCGTCCGTCAGCGTGCGGTCAAAGTCGACGATGAGGATCAGGTCCTCCACGCTCGAGCCGGAGAGCCGAGCCAGCGCCGCGTCAAAGCCAAGAGCAGGCGTCCCGCTCCGCCGCCGGTGGAGGAGAGCGCGGCGAGCGACGTGCGCAGCCACGCCTGCGGCAACCGCACAGGCGCCGAGCGAGAGCAGCGATGGTGCTTGGAGCATGGGTCGGATGTCCAGCACCCTTTTGCGAGCTCGAGCGGATTTTCCGGGCTAAGGTGCGCCTCCGGCCAGGCTACTCGTCGCCGCGAATGGTTGGGCAGGTGACTCAGGACACTGCGCCGTGATCTGTGATCTGTGAGGGACCGCCGGCAGGCGCATTTTGTGTACACTAGCAGACCTGGCGCGCACGCGCCCCCTTCTTTGTTTTCCGGTCTGCTTCCCGTCGGTTTCCCTCCTCGCACTGGGAGCACTTGGAGTGCAGTCTAAATAAAAACGGACCCCTACTGTGAGACGGGTAAAAAGGAACAGGTCCCGTCGCCCGTGCGATCTTTGTGCAGGGTACGTACTTTGTGGGGACAAAGGAGTTTTTATCTACACATTTCACTCTGAATCAATCATCCCAGAGTGGTTCAATAACATGCCGCCTCTCGAGCGGAGCACTATCGCCACGTGCGCGGAAGTTGCGCGTGTAGTTGTTCCACTGCTCATTCTGCTCCTCAAGGCTGCCGGTGAGCTCCTTGCATGTGTGCTCCCTGTACCACCGCGCGCGGTGCCGACGATATGCTTTCTGCCCGTGCTCACCGAGGTCGTACTCGGAGCGCTCCGGTGGTTTGCCCTCGGTGACAGCCACGTCGGCTGGCGGATCGCGCGCCCACTCCGGATTGGCGACGCTGGTGTCGAGTAGCTCGTATTTGCACGCGAGGGTGCGCGACGTGTCCTTGTAGTAATAGTACGGCATGTCGCCCTCGTCAAACGCCTGCAGGAGGCCGTTGCTGCCACTCGTCGTTGGCGGCGGCGGCGGCAGCGTACCTGCGCTCCTGTGCTGCGCCTCGAGCTCGAGCCTGCGCTGCTGCTGTTGCGTCTCCAGATCTGGGAAGGCGCCCAATCCGATGCAGTGGCCAGCCGCGTACTTGGCACAATACGCACATGGCTCTGCGGAGCCGGACATCACGTTAACCAGTGATTGCGACCAGCGCGGTGTGCACGCCGGCGAGCAATCATAGGCCTTGTGCAGCTGCAGCGCCTCCCGGTCAGAATAGAGGCACTCACATCCAGCATTGCAATTCCAAATAGGTAGGATGTGGCCGCAAGTTGTGCAGCGGCACGGGTCATTGGAGGGTGGCGGCGGCGGCAATACAGCTGGCGGCGGCGGCGGCGGCGGCGGCGGCGGTGGTGCAATGTTTCTACCCTGTGGCCGCCAATCAGTGGGCTTGCTGCCATAATTCGCGAGCTCGTGGTCGGCGATCGGATCGCGCGGTGGCTCGCTCAGCAGCTGCTGCAGCTCCTCGAGGTAGTCGCCGAGAGGCACGCCGCGTGCAAGCCGCTCGCGCATCACGCGCTGATCCCACTCCATCTGCGCCTCGCCCGGCCGCGCGCCCTCACCATCGGCCACGCGCCGCTGCAGCTCGTTGAACGGCAGGCTGTAGACTTGCGGCCCGTCGTCGTCGCCGCGTGCCGCGCCGTAGCCGTCTGCGCGCAGCTCGAGCTCGGCGGCCTCGCGCGTGCCGGTGTCCTCGAGCAACGGCGAGCCGCCACGCGCAATGATCAGGTTCTCCAGCTTCTCCTGCAGCTCTTCCTCATCCACCTCGTCACAAACTTCCGCCACCTCGGCCACCTCGGCCACGAGCTCATCTAGCAGCGATGCAATCACCGTCTCGGGGTCCTCGCTCACCTTCTCGGTGTCCTGAGGGCGAGAGGAGGCGGCGAGAGGAGGAGGTGGCGAGAGGAGGCGGCGAGAGGAGGCGGGGAGAGGAGGTGGGGAGAGGAGGTGGGGAGAGGAGGCGGGGAGAGGAGGCGAGAGGAGGCGGCGAGAGGAGGCGGGGAGAGGAGGCGGGGAGAGGAGGCGGCGAGAGGAGGCGGCGAGAGGAGGAGGCGGTGAGAGGAGGCGGCGAGAGGAGGCGCTGAGAGGAGAGAGGAGGCGGCGAGAGGAGGAGGTGGCGAGAGGAGGCGGCGAGAGGAGGCGGCGAGAGGAGGCGGTGAGAGGAGGCGGCGAGAGGAGGCGGGGAGAGCTCGCCATGCTGAACCGGGCGGCGGCCCGCCGCCGCTGTTGGTCGGCCGCGCGCTTCGCCTTGCGCTCCGTCAGCGTCATCTTGTTGGCCTTGCGCTTCTCTGCAGCAGCGTGCGAGGCGGCGAGCTGATGCCCAGGCGCCTCCGGCTGCGCCTGCCGGATGACTCCGGCGCGCCTACGCGAGTGCTGCGCCGGCGCCGCGTCCTCGGCGGCGGACGACGTCGTGGACGGCGCCGGAGCGCGATCCTTGCCGAGGGGCACCATGTACATGTGTGCTGGGTGGCGGCTTCACTCTGCTGAAACGGAAAACAGGACACGGGGAAATATAAGGTAAGATGTTACGTGAAAACCCGCTGGGACCCGGACGCCAGCACACACGGCTAGATTTCATGGCGGGCCGCCTAGGCCCTGGGGTCGGAGGTTTTGTGTACCGAGGCGGTGCCCGGGACAACAGACAGAGAGCCTCTACACATAGTCGGATGGTGCGCGCTCCCGTGTCTGCGCGCGGTCATACCCTCGCACCGGTTGTCAGGAGAGCAGGAGAACTAGGAGAGCGCAACCAGTAGGAGGCCCGTGCCTGCCCCCGTGCCGCCGGGTGCGACTTTGTCCTATACGAGAGGGGAACCCCTGGGACCCTGTCGTGTGGGTGAACCCTGCCCAGCCCCCCTCCGTGTCGCGATGCGCTCCCCACTCCCGTTCCCCTGTGTCCCTGATCGTCCTTCCAAAATCCTGCTCGTGCAGGTGGGGACCCTGTCCTTTCTCCCACCCCTTGTTTGGTTTGTCTGTTTTCTTTCTTTCTTTACTAACACCGAGAAAAAGAATTTTACCACAAGAAAAAGAATTTTACGTGGCGCCCCGGCTGGGCGTACAGGTCCCCGCCATAAAAAAACGGTATGGCGGTGGAGTACTCTCTGCTGCCGCGGCGCCCCTGCCGGCGCGAATGCGCCGGCGGCCGCGCGCGCTTGTGTCGAACTCGAGAATTGCATTTGTGTTTGCGTCTGTCATCTCTTGTGTCTTGACGTCGCCGATAGCAATCGTTGTAGCTTGTAGGTGTCGCATTGGCGCAGCTCTAACCTCTATCCCGACCTTCATGATGGCGATCAGCGCGAGCATTCGCACGTCGTGTGTCGGACGCACTCGCAGAAAGATGCGGTGCAAGCGTGGGAAGGGCTCCTCCTGCGTGAGGTGGTCGACTTTGGGCTCTGCATCTTTTTTGCACCCAGGCATTTTCTCCTCTTTTGTGGGGGCTCCTCACGAGAGCTGAGCCTGGGAGGAGACTGAGGCCGAGTCAAAAAGAAAAAAGTAATATTCCTTTACTTCCAACACCCGGACGTTCCCAGGGTGATGGAAGGATCGACGCACCCCCGGACTGGGCGGAGAGATCCCAGGGTAAAGACCCTGGGCTGTCCGCCCCGCCCCCACTTGCCCTGACTGCACAGCTCAGGATAGCGTGCCCCGACAAACCCCGCACCCACGGCTTGTCTTGTTTGGAGAATCTATGTGTGGACATGCATGACCTCGAGTGGAGCCCCAATCCCGGCAGCGCCGCTGGCAAGCGCAGAATATGGAGCTGAGGTTCAGGGCGCTCTAGCCCGCAGCCCGTCCCCGAGCATCCGGCCCGATGGGTGCGCTTCTGAGCTCCCCGGCCCTTGGTGTGAGGTTGCTGACTGCACTCCGAGTGCTGACCACAGGGCGTTTGCGGCGGTCACTACCAGCGGGCACAAAGTGGCCGCGGACACCCGTGATAAATAACTTTGAGAAAAGTCGTCGAGCGCGAGGAAGATAGTGAGGGAACAGCCTCGGGAAGGAGGCGACGACTGCTCACAGCTGCAGGCGTGAACAGACGCCGTCGTTGGCTCTTCGGCGTACCCGGGTACGGCAAAGTGTCACAGCGGACACATGTCCCATCGGGGCGAGGAGCGTCGCTGGCGTGATGAGCAACGGCGCGCCGAGTACGGACGCGAAGAGCGGCGATGGCGGGGCGGTTCGCGACGGCGGTCGCGATCGCGCGATGAGCCGCGGCGGGATGAGCTGCGATGGCGCGACGAGAGTTGGCAAGGCGAGCAATGGTGGCACCATGACGGGCGGCATGACGAGCGGCGCGGCTACAACGACTCCTGGTGCAGTGGTCGCGAGCAGCGATGGCACGCTGAGCCACACGCCGCTGAGCGATGGCGCGACGAGCCATTGCGAGGCGAGCCGCATCATGACGGGCGGCACGTTGAGCGGCGCGGCTGCAACGACCGACCAAACATAGGCGAGCGCGAGCGCGACTTGTGCGATCGGCGCGATGATCGGTCCCACGATCCCAGGCGCGACCATGACCGGCGCGACCGCCGCGGCGAGGGGCAGCCTCAGCACAGCGACCGCCGGTTGAGTCCGCCGATGCGTGGTGCGGGATCGCGCGACGAGAGGCACACCTCTGCTGCCAGTGGTCAGCTCAATGCTAAGCAGCTCAGCGGCCGTATCTCGCATGCCAGCGGCGCCGACGAGCTGCTCACGCTCTTTGCTGCCCACAGCGCGAGCTTGGACCACATTCACGCTGCGAACCTGTGGAACAAACTGGGCAAGCAGCGCGTCGAGCGGCGGCACGAGGAGCAGCTTGAGCGGCTGGTGCAGCGCACGCTCGTCCTCGTCTCGTCGTGCAATGCGCGAGCACTAGCAAATATCGCTCACGGTGCGGCCAAGTGCCGGCTGCCAGTGAGTGAGGTGCGCTCGCTCTACGCGGCGGTGGCGGAGGCGGCGGTGCGCGGCGGGCTGGCTGGCTTTACGCCTCAGAACCTGGCCAACACGGTGTGGGCGTATGCGACGGCGGGCGTGGCTGCGGACGCGCTGTACGCAGCGGTGGCGGAGGCGGCGGTGCGCAGCGGGCTGGCTGGCTTCAACCCTCAGGAGCTGGCCAACACGGTGTGGGCGTATGCGAAGGCTGGCGTAGCTGCAGACGCGCTGTACGGGGTGGTGGCGGAGGCAGCGGTGCGCGGCGGGCTGGCTGGCTTCAAGCCGCAGGACCTGGCTAACACGGTGTGGGCGTATGCGACGGCGGGCGTGGCTGCGGAGGCGCTGTACGCGGCGGTGGCGGAGGCGGCGGCGCGGAGCAGGCTGGCTGGCTTCACCCCTCAGAACCTGGCCAACACGGTGTGGGCGTATGCGACGGCGGGCGTGGCTGCGGACGAACTGTACGCGGCGGCGGCGGAGGCGGCGGTGCGCGGCGGGCTGGCGGGCTTCAAGCCGCAGGAGCTGGCCAACACGGTGTGGGCGTATGCGACGGCGGGCGTGGCTGCGGACGCGCTGTACGCGGCGGTGGCGGAGGCGGCGGTGCGCGGCGGGCTGGCTGGCTTCAACCCTCAGAACCTGGCCAACACGGTGTGGGCGTATGCGACGGCGGGCGTGGCTGCGGACGCGCTGTACGCGGCGGTGGCGGAGGCGGCGGTGCGGAGCGGGCTGGCTGGCTTCGACCCTCAGAACCTGGCCAACACGGTGTGGGCGTATGCGACGGCGGGCGTGGCTGCGGACGCGCTGTACGCGGCGGTGGCGGAGGCGGCGGTGCGCGGCGGGCTGGCTGGCTTCAACCCTCAGGCCCTGGCCAACACGGTGTGGGCGTATGCGACGGCGGGCGTGGCTGCGGACGCGCTGTTCGCGGCGGTGGCGGAGGCGGCGGTGCGAAGCGGGCTGGCTGGCTTCAACGCTCAGAACCTGGCCAACACGGTGTGGGCGTATGCGACGGCAGCACATTATCACCAGGCACTGCTTGCCGACTGCTCGCGCGTGATCAGCGACTCGCTCGCGCGGGATCCGTCGAGGTGGAGCGAGGAAGCCCGCCGTCAGCTGCACCAGTGGCAGCTCTGGCTCTTCCTTGAGCGAGGAGCAGACGCGCAGCAGCATCTTCTTCCCTCCCCTCAGCGCCAGCTTTGCCGCGACGCTATGGTGGCGACCATAGCTCGGCCGTCAGGCTTGCAGCGCTCCGTCGCGGCTGCCCTCGCCGCCGTCCAGCACGGCTTCGAGGAAGAGCATCTCGAGCCGCGCACCGGCTACTCGCTCGACCTGGCGCTGCCCTCGACACGCTTCGCGATCGAGGTGGACGGCCCCTCTCACTTCCTGCTGCCCGACGGCCGGGGCGTGCGCAGACCCAATGGGCCAACGCTGCTGAAGCGGCGCCTCCTCGCGGCGGCTGGCTGGAGGGTGATCAGCGTTCCATTCTACGAGTGGAACGGCGTCGCGACGGCCAATGGGCAGCAAACCTACCTGGAGAGGGCGGTCGCCCCGCTGTTGGGCTAGTACTTTGGTGCTTTGTGTGGGTCGCGTTCCCTTGGTAGCTGCGTGGCTGAAGCCCTCGTGCCGCCGCACTATCAAACTATTAGCCTAATAACGTATGAGTATCTTGCGCTCGCTCGCACTATTTCACGTTATATGAGGAGGCCCTTGAGTGCCTTTGCAGAACCGCCAGCGGCGGTGGTCGAGCCGGTCCGCGGTTCGAGCCGGGAGCTTTTGGCTCCAGGTTCGATTCCCGCGAGGAAGGTCGCTTCGCTCTCGCGGAGCGACCGCGGGCGCGCGGGCGCGCGGGCGCGCGGGCGCGCGGGCGCGCGGGCGCGTGCGCGTGCGCTGCTGCAAGGCGAGGCGAGGCGCGGCGCGGCGCGGCGCGGCGCGGCGAGGCGGGCGGCGGCGGCGCGCGATCGTTGCTTTTGCTCGGGTGGGGCGTGGCTTGCGCGCCGCGCGGTGATGACGCCGCACGCTGAAAAGTCCTTGGTGACCCACCGCGTTGGCAGCGAGCCAGAGCTTTACACCTGCCGCATTGACGGGTAGACCCTCGACGGCGTCTCTTCGAGTCAAAAAGAAAATGGTTGGGTAGTCGGGCTAGAGGGTTGCTCTACACTTAGCCTCTGCAGCGAGCGAGCGCTCAACTTAGCCCCCGCACGGAGCTGGGCTCAGACTTAGACGCTGTATGGTCGGGGGCCATGAACTTATACGACATAAGGCCAACTCCGGGTAAAACCCGGTAAAAAATACCTGAGTCCTGACGCGTCCCGACCAACGTATGCCGCGCACGACGCCATATCGCCTTCTCCCAGGGCCAGTGCGCTACTTGCGGCGCGCAATTCCTGCTCAAGTACGCGCACCGTACCATGTGCTGCCGCTATATGCGTGCCGTAAGGCGGCTGCGGCGAAGCGGCGGGCGCGGCATGCTGATGGCAGTGCGGACGATGCGGTTGCGATGTGTTCTGCTTCAAGATCGTGGCGGTGCTTGGCATGGATATGCACTTCTGCGATCCCAATCAGCTCATCGCAACGAAGCAGCGCAACAAGCTGGCTGCTGCCAACAAGGTCCTATGCTTCCTACCTTCACGCGCGGATCGTTCAAAGAGGACCAGCATACACAGGCTTCTCTGACATGCGTTTGTTTGAGCTTGAGGCTATTTGTGAGAAATGTTTGGCTAGAGATTGCGCTCAAGAAGAGCAACGAGAATCGGAAGAGGAGGATGCTGAGGCGGCGATTGCTGAGGCATGAGAAGGATCGATCCGGATTTTAGTAGGCGCCCGCCGCAGGCGAAGAAAATTTGGGCGGAGCGCCGTATCTGCGCCTACCCCACTACGGGTAGCCCATTCACGCGCTCCGTTGCTAATAATAACCGCCGATTAGTTTCGTATATCAATTAGTCCGTGCGTCCCTTCGTTTCGTGTGTTTTGGGATCCTTCGTATTGTTCGAATCCTATGGAGCAAGACGACCTCGGAGACTGGCTCTCACCGCTCTCGCGCAACAACGAAGCACCGCCCTCTCCATCTCCGCTCGCCGCCCCGCCTGGCACTCCCCACGCCGGAGTGGGAGCGGGTGCGGGTCTTGTGCAGTATCGATCACGCTTCACGGTGGGAGCCTCTTGGCCCCAGGCCGTGCCACGGCCGACTTAGCCGATGTAAGAGGCTCCCGCTGATCTTAGACCGCGCAAGCACCCCAGCGTGCCTAGGCACACTTAGACCCGAGCCTTCTAGGCGTCGAGGCTCAGAACTTTTCGACTCTCCCAACCAGTAAAAAGAATTCTCCCGCATTATGACGCGATTGGCTTGCGTTTGTTTCCATAACAACACGAACTAGAGGGGCGCTTTTGTGGAAGATGGAAGACGTATTGTTCTCACCGAGGCGGCTGCTGTGCTGACTGATTGCCCCGGCCGACTCGGCGCACATCAAGAAGAGGAAGACACGCAACACAGGTCACAGCCATGCATACCTCGCCTCCACCTCCACCGCGGCCTCTACCACGCCGTCTTCCTCCTGCTCCTCCTCACCCTCAGCGACCACCACCTCAGCATCCACCTCCATCGCCTCCGCTCCCGACTCCACCGGCGCCCCCTCCTCATCACTCACCTCGAACGCCTCCACCTCGACCGCCTCCGCCTCCTCCATCTCCTCCGCCTCCATCTCCTCCATCTCCTCCATCTCCGCCTCCGCATGCAGCTCGGCCCACCGCTCGCGGCACTCGGCGCCGGTGCGTCCAGGCAAGTGCGACGCCACGATGCCCCATTGGCAGGACACGACGCGCGCTCGCAGCCCGGCCAGCTTCTTTGCTAGACTCGGCACAAGCAGCCGCAAACGCGCGTCGCCCCCTCGCTCGCCACCCCAAGGGAGCGGTGCCGCTGTCTCGTCCGCCACTGAGCAAGCAAGGACGGCCGACGCCGCATCGACGTCCTCGCCGCCCTGCGATGCGCGCGCCGCGCTCTGCAGCCGCGCCAAACCGTCAACCACGGCCTATCCACAGCCGCACGCGGTGAAGGGGCGCACAAAGCAGCGTGTGCCGGCAACCGGCGACTACTGCCTCGCACGTGGCCGGAGGCGGCGGAGGGTGGCGCCGAACGGCACGCCACGCGCCGTCTTCGCGCGGCTCACCCATCCCCGTCTCCGCGCCCCAATACGCGGTGCTGCCGCTGCGTGCGCGAGAGCTTCCTCCCTCGTAGTCGATCCTGATCTCGCCTCCGGCGGATATGGGCTCGGACGCGACGAGAACCATGTGCTGGCGCACCTCGCACCTAGACAGAATTGCAACTCGTGTGGGCGCGTCCCGTCCGGCGCGACGACACATGCTGGCGCAGCGCACGGTGCGGGGCGCAACACGGGCCACAGCTCGAGCCGCGCGTTGGGCGAGCGGCTGTGGTTGGCGTACGACGCGCAGCAGCGGGGCACGCTGAACGGGCAATTCTCGCTCGCACCGTCGACGACGACATGGGTGCCTACGCCGTGCCGTATCACGTAAAGGGACACCAGCGAAACGCAAGCAGTGGCGGCGTCGGCGCCCGGGATCTGAAGCGCGCACGTGCCGCGCCGCTGCAAGCTGCACGGCAGCCGCGGCCCGGAGTACAAGCCGAGCGCCTGCCCCCGCCGGAGAGGCGCCCGCGCCCAGAGCCCGAGCCCGAAATCGCTTGGTGCGACGAAGGACCACGCGTTGAGCGGGCCGTGCGCGGCAGCCGTGAGCAGCGCCGCGGTGTCACGCGCCATCTGCCGTTCGATCGCCTCGGGCGGCACCAGCGTTGGAGGCGCGGATGGCGGCGGAGGAGACCACTCGAAGTCGCACCCGCCATCGGCGCGCGCGCACCACCACCTCCTGCCCATCCACACCGCTGGCCTGCCACACTCGCACAACGGCTGCATGCCCGCGGTGCCGTCGTCGGTGCGACCGCACGCCCACAGCTCGAAGCTGCAGCCGCCGTCCTCGTCGGCACACCACCAGCGCCGCTTGCGCAGCACGGCCAGCGCACCGCAAAGGCAAGTGGGGGGTGGCACACCGCCGCCCGGCGCCCCCTCCGCCGAGGCAAGCTGCACAAACCGCGGCAGCTCCGCCGCGGTCAAAGCGCCCTGCAAACTCGGCGCCGCGCGGGGCCGCCCAGGGGAAGGCGCGGAGAGGTAGGCCGGCAGCCGGGAGGAAGAAAAAGAAACGCCGGCCCGAGGGCCTGCTGCCGACTCGGAGGCGCCGCCGCTGGACGAGGACGCGGCGCCGGCATTGAAGGCGCGGATCAGGCTCTCGTCGAAGATGTTGTCCTCGCACTCCCAGCTGTCGTGCTCGGGCGGGTAGTCCTCCCAACGCACCAAGTACTGGGCCTCTCCGCCGACGTGCCGCCGCGCGAGCAGCGCCTCGACCCGAAACACGTCGCCGCCCAGCCCTGCGACCGGCCCGGGCTGGCGGGCGGAGGCGGAGGCGGAGGCGGAGGCGGAGGCGGGGGCGGGCGGCGCCCGAGCTCCGCCTTGGTCGAGTCCGAAGTGTCGAGCCACCTCGACGCGCGAGCGGAAGCGCTTCCCGGCAGGCGAGAAGAAATAGGTGTAGCAACTGCCGGCGGTGCTGCCGGCTTGTCGCACCTCTGTCCGCGTGTACCAGCCGTCGACGAGGCCCTCCCAACCGCCGCAAGAGACCTGCAGAGGGGATGGGGAGGTGCATTCCAGCCGACTGACGAAGAGAGCGCGCCAGGGGGGAGATTAGGCGAGGGGGGTGGGGAGGAGGCGAGGGAACCAAGTACTCGGAGAGGCCGCCAACAGAGCGGCTTCCTCCTTCTGTTGTCTGCTCGTCCGGCTGGCATTGCGCGTCAGGCCCACCCGAGGGACGCGCGGGAGCGGGGCAGTAGAGCCGCGGCCTCTTCACCGCTGCAGCGGCCGGTGCGCCCACGCCCGGCCGCGTGCCTAGCTGCGGCGGCGGGGCTGCCTGCGGCGGGGGGGGCGCCAGCGGCCGCTTGTGCCACGCTTCGAGCCTCGCCTTCGAGGCGAACTTCGAGCGCGGGCCCTGCCCGCGCTTGCCCGTCATGATCTGCCAGCGCTGCTCCACGCCCGCCTTGCTCCGCCCGGTACCCATTCGCTCCGCCACCGTCGCCCACGACTTTTCTCCGAGCTCGCTCACAAGCTCCTTGAGCGACGACTCTTCGGCAGAAGACCATCTTCCCACCGTGAAACCCTCGCAGATGGCCGGGCCGGCCTCAAAGCGCTCGACCGAGCGCGCGCCGCGGTCGGAGGAGCGAGTTTGCTGCTCGGCTGCCGCCGGCTCAGCTCCCGCCGGCTCAGCGCCCGCCGCCACCGCCCCTGCTGTCGCCGCCGCCGCCGCGGTCGCCGCCGCCGCCGCCTCTTCGACCGCCCGCGCGTACGCCACCGCCGCCTCCACCGCCGTGTCGAAGTAGCCGAGGCAGAACTTGTATCCGTCGGCGTGGCGCTCCGCCCCAAAGCGGCCAGAAGCAATCTTGTGCACGCCCTTGTAGCCGGTGGCGGCGGCGCTGGACAAGTGCAAGCGCAAGCCCTCCGCCTCGGCCAACATGCCCCGCGGTGGCGAACTCTTTCTTTTCTACCCGGTGTGCCGGTGATAGTACTAGCACGCGCCAGTTCGCACCTGTGTCGAGCCTGTCTGCTGTGAGAGAGAGTTCTTTTGCTTAAATTCTACCCGGGACTAGTTTAACTCGGCTTCTCCACATGAACCAAAGAGAGATGGCGCAGCCGGAGGGCTGGCGCCGTCAGAGAGGATGGAGCGGCCACAGAGGTGGCGCGGCATCAGGTCCCATGAGCAGGGAGAGAGCGCAGCGAGAGCGCCGCGCATGAGGAGCAAGGGCCAAGCGCGCTCGCGAAAGTAGGCGGCGAAAGCGCGCACCAGCTGAAGTGCAAGTTTGGTGTTCACAGCAGCGGAGGCTGAGTGAAGACCGCATGCGATGTGCGCGAGGGCACACGAGAGGGACTCAGGAGAGGTATCCGTGAGTACCCTACGATAAACTAGTGGCCTACCACGAGTTGGGGCCCCAGGCCACGCCTTTGTAGCCGGTGGCGGCGGCGCTGGACAAGTGCAAGCGCAAGCAAGCCCTCCGCCTCTGCCAACATGATTCTTCTTCACACTCTGTAGGACTGTTTTCCAGAAAAAAAGCCGAATTTGCCGCCCAGTCCACCCACCGTCGCACTCAACCTTTACCGCCTTGCTCGATGCCGCCGCGCAAGAAGGCCGGCGCCTCGTCGCAGTTTGATGCCTCGGAGGTCATGCAGCCCGTCCAGGCTCTGCGAGGCCACATGGATGCCGCCGGCTCGTCACGCAAGCGCACGCTCGAGGAAGGAGGTCGGCGTGTCGGGCGTGTCGAAAGAGGTGCAGCACATGGGTGGAAGACTGTCTCTCTCTTCTTTCCGGAAAATTCTCTTCTTTGGTGTACCTGTGTTAGTGCCAGTGCGCGCCAGTGTTGTGCGAGCCACATGAGGGAAATTTTCTTCTTTTCTCGTGCCAGTCCGCGCCAGTCCGCGCCCTTGTCGTGCCAGTGTAAAGAAAGAAAGAAAACAGACAACCCAAGGGAGGGATGGGAGGTCGTGCCGAAATAAAGAAAGAAAGAAAACAGACAAGCCAAGGGAGGGATGGGAGGACGGCACGCCGCCACCACACAGGGATTTTAAATGCAGAAGAAGAAAGAAAACAGACACGCCAAACGAGGGATGGGACGAGGACAGGGTCCACACCTGCACGAGCAGGATTTTGGAAGAACGATCAGGGGGACAGGTGGGGCTCTCCTGCTCCTGACAAGGGACACGACAGGCTCGCAGCGCGGTGCGCGGTGGACTCCCACATCCACTGGCGGTCTCATCTCAGTCTAGCGACCTGCCTCCAGCTTGTCGCTGGCAGTCTCTCCTACCACAGGCACACTGACACAGGGGTGGCAGGGGCGGCGGCACGAGTCTCCCACATACTATGCGGGCCTCACTAGAGGTACGGCCTGTGCGCGCCACCCAAAAGCGGAGGTACATCAGGAGCCGCAGCCGGCCTGCTCTATCAGCCCCGCAGCCGCGGTGGCGCGACCGGACCGCGGTCGCTCCAGGCACCTTTTGGCCCCGGTTCGAATCGCGGTTGGCGCGCGCCCTCGCGGAGCGACGCGTGGCGCGCGACGCGCGCGCGTGCGCGTGCGCGCCCAGCCGAGCCCTAGGCCGTATGCCGTCTGCCGTCTGCCGTCTGCCGTCGGCCGCCGCCGCCGCCGTAGCGGCGGCGAGCGCTCGCCTTTTGCGCGACGCGCAGACCGCAGTGTGGACGCGCGCCGCCCAGCGCCGGACGTGCCGGAGCCGGTCCGGCGCGCGCGCGGGCGGCCAGCGCCTGTAAACAGACAGCTGCCGCCCACACGTTCAAAGGCGCTTGAGCAAATTTGTGGGATTTTCAATGCCAGTGAGTGTCAGAAGTAATAGAATTCTTTTCTCGGCGCCGGCCTCGTCTCTTCGTCCGGGAGCCTGGCAGTCGATCGGCCGCCGGTCCAGGCATAGATGCTGCTTGAAGTCCGCCTGCCCGCCGAGGCTGGCGTGGCTCCGCCCGCACCCTTCCTGTGCGAGGCGGCCAGCTCCGTCGCCGTCGAGGTCGCGCTGCGGGACGCCGTTGCGCTGAGCAACCTGCGCCGCCGGATCTCTCGTGCGCTCGCGAGCCCGCAGCCGCACCGCCACGCCTCCACGAACGTGGAAGTGGCGGCGGGCCCGTCCCTCGAAAGCGGGGACTTCTCAACGGCGCGGGAGCTCCTCTCGCCCAGCAACGTTCGGCGCAAGGCCATCTCGACCCGCGCAGCGCTGCTGCCTCTGCTGCGCTCGCTGGGCGGGGACGCCGACGCGGCGGCGCCGGGCGAGGTGAGCGAGGAGGGCGCGAGCCTTCTCTTCGCCGGCAAGACGCTCGAGGCCGACCGCCCCCTCTCTTCGTACTTTGGAGCCAACGACAAGTCAAAGGCGGCCGTGGGCCTCTGCCACATGATCCTGAGATGGCCCGATATGGTCCGAGATGACCCTCGATGACCACGGGACTGCCCGAGGTGGTAGGCGGTCGTCACGCTCTGCGCGCCGCCTCTCTCCCCATCCCTCCGCCCAACGGACCTGGCGGCAGCCGGCGGCGGCGGCGGCGATGGTGGCAGCAGCGACAGCGGCGGAAAGGAGGAGGAGGAGGGTGGAAAGGCGGAACCGCCTGCGCCGGTGCAGAGCAAAGCGGTCGGCGCTCGTGCGGGCGGCGGTGGCGGGGCGGCGTTGCCCGTTGGCGGTATCAGGCACGCCGGGTTGGCGGGGGGAACGTGCGGGGAGGGCGGCGGCGGAGTGGAGGCGGCGGCAATGGCGGAGGCAACGGCGGCGGGAGCGGCGGGGTTGGAGGCGGGGGCGGCGGAGGCGGCGGCGGTGGCGGCGGTGGCGGTGGCGGCGGGGGCGGGGGCGGCGGGGGCGGGGTTCGTGGGCAAGCGGGGGCTGGAGGAGGGAGGCGGGGAGGAGGCTGTGAGCCTGAGCAGCTTCTTCAAGCGCGCGCGCGCCACCGGGCCGCCGGGCGAGGGCGGCGGGACGGCGGGGGGCGGCGCGGCGGGGGGCGGCGCGGCGCGTGACAGCGCGCGAGAGGAGGAGGAGGACGAGGCGCTGCTCAGCGGCGCGCAGATCGCTGCGCTGCGAGCGTCCAGCAAGCTGCGCGGCGCTCTCGGCTCGCGCGAGCTGCGCGATCTCGTTCGCGAGATTGACGGCGCGGCGACGCGCGAGCTCGCGCTGAAGCGGCTCGAGGCAGCGCTCGAGGACGAGCGCTTCCACGCCTTCTCTCAAGACGTGGTCGCGACGCTGAGGATCGGGGGCTGACGAAAGGGGGGCGCTGTGTTCTTGAGGACGCGCGGCGTGTATGACGTGTGTGGCGTGTGACGTGTGAGGGTGTCAGAGTCGCACAGGTCTTTGCAACCTTTGTGTTTTGAGTCTCGGAAGAAGT
Organism: Emiliania huxleyi CCMP1516; assembly: GCF_000372725.1. Taxonomy (NCBI): domain Eukaryota; phylum Haptophyta; order Isochrysidales; family Noelaerhabdaceae; genus Emiliania; species Emiliania huxleyi. The sequence goes on along the minus strand of NW_005201014.1, from coordinate 172,670 downwards.
GCACCCGTTTCGTTTCTTACTCGTATACGTAACCAAGGTCCAAGTGACAGTATATTCGCACACAACAAAATCTCACTCGCGCCCCGCGCGCGCGCGCGGACGCATTCGGACAGAGAGTGAGTGGCGAGTTGGAGACTGAGTCGGCAAGAGGGAGAGGCGATGGTGGCAAGCGTTCGTGCTCAGCGTTCGTGCTGCGCGTCCGGCGGCATCGTCCTCCGGTCTCTAGCTCTCCCCGCGCTGGGCTGCGTCGAAGGCGGAGGTCGTTTTGTCCACCGCCATGAAGCCCTTGCCCGCCTGCACCTTGCCGCTGCGATCGAGGACGACGGCGAGCTCCTCGTCCGTGATCACCTGTTGCATCGTGCAAAGAGTTGAAATCGACTGAGGAGCACTCTCGAGCTCCTCGCTCAGCACCTTGTTCTCACGGCCGAGCGCCGACTTGCTCGGGCGGGAGATAGGGGGAGATAGGGGGAGATAGGGGGAGATAGTACCTTGTTCTCACGGCCGAGCGCCGACTTGCTCGGGCGGGAGATAGGGGGAGATAGGGGGAGATAGGGGGAGATAGGGGGAGATAGTACCTTGTTCTCACGGCCGAGCGCCGACTTGCTCGGGTCGAACGCGAGCAGCTCCTGCAGCGCAATCAGCAGGTTCGTTAATTCAAGCATAGCCTGTGTGAGACAGTCGAAGGCGAGCGACTGCTCCTGCAGCTCGTCCTCGGCGATGCGCTCGCTCCGGTCCGTCTTCTTGCCGATGTCCTTGAACTTGCCCTTGGAGACGACCAGCTGCTCGAGCTTCAGCTTCTGCTTGGCCTTGACGAGGATCTGCTCCTCGACCTGTTCACACTCGGCGAGGTGTGAAGAGACGCCGCCCACCGCGAGCCGGGGCGGCCCTCTGCCGCTCTTTCTCTACCGTCCCGCAGGCGGCCAGCCGGTACACCATCACGCGCTTGGTCTGGCCGATGCGGTGGCAGCGGTCCTGCGCCTGCAGGTCCATGTGCGGGTTCCAGTCGCTGTCGAAGATGATGCACGTGTCTGCCGACACGAGGTTGACGCCGAGCCCGCCTGTCCACAGCAGCACGCGCGTGAAGAGTGGCACCTCGTCTGCCGACACGAGGTTGACGCCGAGCCCGCCCGCGCGGGTCGAGAGCAAAAAGACGTCGATCGACTTGTCCGAGTTGAAGTCGTTCATCGCCTGCGTCCGGGTCTCTCTCCGATGAGGAGACCGTGCTGTGACTGCCAGACCCACCACCATGCCTCGGTCATCGCCTGCGTCCGGTCCTCCGCCGACACGCCGCCGTCGAGGCGGCAGCACTTGTAGCTGCGCAGGGCGCAGTACTCCTGAGGAGTCGAACCACGAGCGATTCAGAGTGGAGTAGCTTGCAGCTCCGGCGCAAGGCGCAGCCTTCTCGCTCCTGCAGGATGTCGAGCATCCGCGTCATCTGCGAGAAGATGAGCACCTGGCGCCCCACCGCTCCGACTTAGTCCGTCCACCACTCTCCCCCAGTCTTCCTTCAACTCTCAAGCTGGGGAGGAGCGCCTTGTGCCCATTCTTGGTGAGCTTCGCCATCAGCCGGTCGAGCAGCAGCATCTTGCCTGACGCCTGCACCAGCACCTCGTCCACCGCCTCCTCGCCTACTGGCCGACCGCTCCTGCTGAGAGAGGGGGTGAGAGCCGGCCCCTCGCCCGCCGCCTCCTCGCCCGCGTCGCTGATCGGCCACTCGAACAGGTAGGGGTGGTTGCAGCACTTGCGCAGCTGCATGAGCAAGTTGTTGAGGGTGACCGCCTGGGGAGATATGGGGAGATATGGGGAGATATGGGGAGATATGAGCAAGTTGTTGAGGGTGACCGCCTTGCCATCCGACGTGGAGAGGTTCTTGTTGAGGATCTCCTTGTACTGCTGCTGCTGCCACTCCGACAGGGAGGCGTAGAGGATGTACTCCGTCTTTGAGGGGATGCCTGAGGGGAGATATGGGGAGATATGGGGAGATATGGGGAGGTAGAGGATGTACTCCGTCTTTGAGGGGATGCCTGAGGGGCCGCTCAGCTTGAGGCGGCGCAGCTGCATCTCGGCTACACCTCGGCTACACCTCGGCTAGATCTCGGCTAGATCTCGGCTGCATCTCGGCTACATCTCGGCTGCATCTGAGCTGTACCTCGGCTAGATCTCGGCTAGATCTCGCACCGAGCTCGACGTCCTGCTTGAGGCGGCGCAGCAGGAAGGGGCGCAGGATCTGGTGGAGCTTGGTGACCACCTGTGGGGACGTGTCGGGGACGTGTCGGGGACGTGTCGGGGACGTGTCGGGGACGTGTCGGGGACGTGTCGACGACAGTTCAGACAACAACAACAACAACATGTACATGTGCATGTGCATGCACATGTCGGGGACGTGTCGGGGACGTGTCGGGGACGTGTCGGGACGTGTCGGGGACGTGTCGGGGACGTGTCGGGGACGTGTCGAGGGACGTGTCGGGGACGTGTCGGGGGATGTGTTGGCGACGTGTCGAGGGCATGTGGGGACGTGTCAGGGGCATGGCACAACCTGCTCGCCCTTCTCGCCCTTCATCACCTTGTCGTCGTTGTCCTCCTGCGTAAAGTCGAAGTCGAACCACGCCTGGCGGAGGGACGAGAGGCTCACACTCCATCGAGCGGCCGTCCTTCGCCTCCCGTCCTTCGCTGCCCGAGTCCCGTCGCTGCACCCTCTGTGAGGCTGTGAGGGGGCTGTGTGTTGCGCCAGTGGGACCGGCTCCCCATCACTACCTCAACCTAACCTGCCGTCGGTGTCCCCAGCCGTTCTTCACCGCCCCCCCCCTCCCCCCCCCCCCCCCCTCCCCGCCCCACTCTCCCTCCCCCTCTCTGCGCCTGGAACGAGTCGAGGTCGTCAAAGATGCTCGGCAGCAGAAAGTTGAGCAGCGACCATAGCTCGGTCAGGTTGTTCTGCAGCGGCGTGCCTGAGTCACAGCCATGGCACCGATAAGCCATGGCGTATCATCAAGGCGGGCTGTGTTTGCAGCAGCGTGCCGGCGAGCATCTCTCCCCATCTCCCAATCTCCCCCCCTATCTCCCCATAGCTCGGCGTGCCGGTGAGCAGCAGCCGGTTGCAGCCCGAAGCCCCCTGCGTGTCCGAACCGCAAATGCGCTTGAGCTCGCGGATCAGCCGGCAGTTCATGTTCTTCAGCCGGTGCCCCTCGTCGATGATGATGAACTTCCAGCCGATCTTGCTCAGCGCCGTCGCGTCGCGGATGACGATCTCGTACGACGTGATCATCACCTGATCTCAATCGCACCAACGCTCACCCCCCTCATCGGCGGTGGCGACCTCGCACGACGTGGCCGTCACCGGCATGCTGCCGTCGCCCTTGCGGTAGTGCGTGCCGCGCATCTGCGTGCGCTCCTCCTTGGAGCCGTGGTAGACGAGGGAGGGGATCGAGGGCGCCCACTTTTTGAACTCGTTGTGCCTGTTCACAGCTGGAGGTGTGAAGCGACGCCGTTCACAGCGAGAAGCCCCCTGTTTGAACTCGTCGTGCCAGTTCTGCAGGCAGGAGAGCGGGCCGACCACCATGAAGGGCCCCGCCACGCTCTTCTCCTTGAGGTGGGCGAGCAGCGCGATGGACTGGATCGTCTTGCCGAGCCCCATCTCGTCGCCGAGGATGCCTGCTCACATCTCTCCCCATCTCTCCCCATCTCTCCCATCTCTCGGCTAGACCTCGGCAGTCCTCTCGCCGCCCAGGCTGCCTCCGAGCCACCCCTCGGCTCCATCTGGCTCCATCTCGGCTAGACCTCGGCTAGACCTCGGCAGTCCTCTCGCCGCCCAGGCTGCCTCCGAGCCACCCCTCGGCTCCATCTGGCTCCATCTCGGCTAGACCTCGGCTAGACCTCGACTCAATCTCGGCTCCACCTCGGCTCCACCTCGGCTCCACCTCGGCTCCATCTCGGCTACACCTCGCCGTTGAGTCCATTCTCGTACAGCCCAACCATCCAGTGCACGCCCACCAGCTGGTACGGCCGCATTTGCCCCACGATGTGCTTCGGCTGAGGCAGGGAGGAGGCGGGCGGTGGCGAGCAGAGGGGCAGCAAGCGAGGGGCGGTGGCGCACGCGGGCGGAGCAGGAGAGGGGCAGGAGCGAGCGAAGGTATGGCAGTGAGCAAAGTCCAGCGGGGGCGGGAGCGGGGAGGGCGGCAGCGGTGAGGGCGGCAGCGGTGAGGGCGGCAGCAGGGAGGGCGGTAGTGTTGATCGCCTGCGGCAGCGCAGGCCCGCGGACAGAGCCGTCCACGACGGCGTCGGCGCCCTCGCCCTCCTACAGAAAGAGGGCAGGAGGAGTGAGGGCAGAGGGCAGCAGCTGAGACGGCAGCAGCGGGGAGCAGTGAGGGCGGCGGCGGTGAGGGCAGCAGCGGGGAGCAGCAGGGAGGGCGGCAGCGGTCAGGGCAGGAGCAGTGGGGGGGCAGGAGAGCGCTCCTTCTTGATCTTGTTGGCGAGAAACTCGGAGTAGGCGACCGACTTGGAGAGGAGCTGGTCCAGCCGCGCTACCTGCAGCCGGGAGAGCCGCCGCGGCGCGATCGCAACCACGGGCCACGTCCGAAGCGGCGGGGCGGTGCTGGCGGCGGCGAGGGCGCGGCGAGGGCGCGGCGAGGGTGATGTCAGCGCGGGGCGCGGCGCGCGCCTTGTCCTCGGTGGTCGCGTTGCGCAGGTCCTTGCTGTCCATGTCCTTGAGCCGCTGCTTCTCAGCCTCCTTCTCCGACTCGGCCATCATCCTATGGAGGGTCCAGACTGGGCATGTGGGCGCGGGGTGTGGGGCGGCAGCACGCAGCACGCGAGGCGGCGCACTTTGCCTCCTCCTCCTCCATAGCTTTTGTGACGACGACGGGGCCGTCGTCGGGCGAGCTGCTTCCCGCACCCTCCTGGCAGACGAGGACGTCGCGGGCGCTTTTTTGAGTGCGCTGCTGGCGCCAGCGCCTCCGGATCCGCGGGGGACATGAGGCGAGCGAGCGGGCGCGGCGCGGCGGGCGGGCGGGAGAGGAGGCGCGCGCCTCCGTCTTTGCGCGCTTCGCGGCGGGCGAATCCTCGGAGGCCATCGAAGCCTAGTGGCGATGCGACCTGCTCGCGCCAAACGAGTGGGATTCTCGCGCCACCGACAAGAATTCTTAAATTCGCCCAGGGCTAGGGCTCTCTTGCCCGCAACCCGCGCGCGCTCGCACACGCCGCCCGAGAGCACTCCCACCCACAGTCTGATTCTCGCGCCAGGGAAAGAAAAGAAAAAATAGAAGAGCGCCCGTCCGTCGAGCGCACCACACCCCTCTCCTTAAAATCCCTGTGTGGTGGCGGCGTGCCGTCCTCCCATCCCTCCCTTGGGTTGTCCGTTTTCTCTCTTTCTTTAGCCCGGGCCGGCGTTGCCAGTGCCGATGTCCCCCTCGCGGGCGGTGCCAGGGGCGCCGGTGCAGGCGCCCTCGTAGGGCCGCGGTCGCCGTGGGCGCGGGGCTCAGGTATGGCCCAAATAGTCCACAGCCGTACCGTCACGCGCGAGATCGGCAACGGTCAGGCCTTTGTCTCGGAAGACCCCGAAATCAAACCGATACACAGCGGGCGCACAGCGCGGCGCGTCGACAGGTTTGCTGAAGGCGGCGGGGTGTTTTTCCACCCACTCCAACAGCGTCCGCTGCTTGGGCTAGAGCAGGTTTGCCTCTCGCACCCCGTCTGTTTTCCTTTCCTTTTTTCTCTGCCCTCTCTTTTCCTCTCTATTTTCCCGGGAAAACTCCGTGGAAATCGTCAAATTTTGGGCGCTGAGCCGAGTCTGAGGCTGGTTTGGGCCCAAAATCAGCCAAATTTTAGGCCAAATCGGCAAAATGCCGGGAATTTTGCGGAGAACCCGTGTATACCTCATACCTGGAACTTACCCTGCGACCGCCTGGGTATTTTGTCGATTTCCTCAATTTTGCCTCAGATTTTGCCCCAGACCAGCTCTCAGACTCAGGGAAACTCGCGAGTTTCCAGAATGGAGCACCAAACACCCTCTGTTTTCCCTGGAAATTTCCGGAAACGCAAAGTGCTGGGGACCCTCTGTTTTCCTTTTTGTTTTCCGGAAAACCTGCTCTAGCCCAATCCGCTGCCGAATAAACGAGAGGCGCGCAGTGTCGACCTTCTTGTACCGGCCCGACCTGTCGGCGCCGCCGGCACTTCTCCGCCGCATCTCCTGCTTCAGCCCTTCGAGATGGGCCAGCCTGTCGAGCAGCTCCTCGGCTGTGGGGAGCCCCAGCGACGAGGAGCTCATGCGAACCTGCTGCTCCACGAGACGTTCGGCGGCGGCTTCTCGCCCACCGCCGTTCTCAAGCTGCGCCGCCTCGCGCGCAAAGTCGCGCGCGGCAGCGTTGACCGCACGGCCTACTCGCCCAAGTACTCGCTCTCTTTTATGTCCCACCATGCAGAGCGCATCTCTCTCTCTGTTGTGCGAGGCGTGAACCGCGCCATTCGCTCACCTGGCAACCCTGTCTGCACGTCTCGCGCGCGCGTGAACAGGGCTCCAGGCCCCAAATGACGCGTGAGTGTTAGAGTTTTTTGGTATTGCTAAAAAAATCTCTCTCTCGCAAAGTTGCAAAAAACAAACTCTCTCTCTCTCAAAGTTGTATTGCTAAAAATCTCTCTCTCTCAAAGTTGAGGTTCCTGTTGCATGTGTAGTGTATCCGAGTTCTACTTCAATCCCCAAGCCGGATTTATGTGATCTGCTCTCAAACAATTCAAAAAGAGTAAGCGGCCAAAGGATATCCACCTCGAGAACCTCGAGACACTGAAGGTATATCAAATGAACTCGGGGGCACGGGACGCGGCACAAACGGGGCACAAACGCCAGGCTACAAAGACGGGGAGGCACGTAGTGACGCAGGGGAGTCTAGGCGACGGCGGCGTCCTCCGACGCCGCGGCGAGCCTAAGCTCGGTCGAGTGAAAAGACGATTTCCCGAAGCGCCGTTCACAGCGGTAAAAAGACCTTGTGACAAACCGTCGAAGGAGCTTCCCACTACAATGGCATATGGATAAACTCAAACGAGGTGAACAACAACCGCCCCATCTATGTGCTCTCGACAGATTGCACTCGGGTCCTGCAGTGGGGGTCTTCCGCTTGCGGCGGTTTTGTCTGGGATAGGTGCGTGCGCTCGACGTGCAGCGGGCCGTCTTCGTGCTACTGTTCGAGGGGTCGTTCGGCATTTAAGGGTGGCTCAGTGGCGGCACCAGGTCCCTTTGGAGGCTGGGGTGGCTCCGACCACGGCAACGTGGTGGCTTGCCCGCCCCACGCTCCCTCCGCCTCGCCGTCACACTCCCTACCACCACTTTTGCCACCGCCACCACCGCCGCCGCCGCCCTCTCTCCCGGCCGGGGTGGGGCGCGCGCGGGGGGCGGCGGGTGTGCGGGATGTCTGTGGGCCCGAGAGCGATATGCCATGTCCGCCTTGCGTTTGTTTCATAAGTAAGGCTAAGCGCAAAGAATTCTAGGAAGCAAGCCCCTCTCACAGCAGACTGGCACGAACAAAGCGCAAAGAAAAAGAGTGCCGTCAGACCAAGACGATTGCCCCGACGTCGCCATCAACAGCGCCTGCCGACCGACGAGTGGCGTCGAGCAGACCACACCGCACGAGCTCTATACAGACATATGTCGCCGTCCGCCCGCGAGCTCGCCTTCAGCGCTGCCGGCGCGCTCGCAGGGATCGCGGCAATGCTCGCCCTCCAGCGGGCCCTGCTCACTGGCTCACGGGCAGTCACGCTGGCAATGCAGCAGTCGGAGGAGGATCAGGGCGAGATCACGCGCGGGAGGGCCAAGCACGACATGACGCCGAGCCAGCTCGCGCGCCGGCAAGCGGCCGACCCGCTCATCTCCCTCATGCTCGACCTCCTCGACCGCCTCTCGCTCACAGAGGTGTGCGCCATGAGCGATGGCGCGGCTGCGAGAGCTCCGACAATGCCGCTGCCCACGAGTAGGCGTGTGCCGTGGCGGAGGACCTGATCGCCGAACACCTCGAGGCCGCACAGCGCGAAGACGCGCCACCCACCGAGCTGAGCACTCTCGCGCCGAGGCAACCGCTGCGTGTGTGTCGGCTCTCTGGCTGTGAGCATGAAGGACATCCCTTCACTACTCCATCTGTGCAACGAGTAGGCTCGTCTCGAACGAGTTTGGCCGGCTGTGGCAGCCGCTCCACCTCCGCGAGGCGCTGATCGACTACGACAACGAGGCCACCCTGCCGTACTCGCCCCCCCCACCCCTTACTGCTACTGCTGCTGCTGCTGCTGCTGCTACTAGCATACGTGACCAATCGTACTCGCTGTTGAGTCTGCTCAGTCCTGCTCGATGCCTGAAGGCGCACGTCACCTGCCGCCAGTACGTGCCGGCGACCTTCCGCGAGTTGCGCAACATCTGCAACCTCGCCCAGGTCTATGGGGAGATATGGGGAGATATGGGGAGATATGGGGAGATATGGGGAGATGACATCAAGGAGCTGCGCAACATCTGCAACCTCGCCCAGGTCTATGGGGAGATATGGGGAGATATGGGGAGATACACATCAAGGAGCTGCGCAACATCTGCAGCCTCGCCCAGGTCCGCGGCGCGGCGGGCCCGGGCGCAGCCCTGCAGCTGCTCACCTTCGACGGCGACCAGAGACTCCCTCCGCGTGTCCGCGACACGTCCGCGACACGTCCGCGACACGTCCGCTGGATGTGCCACCGTACAGGCGACCAGACCCTCTATCCAGACCGCGCCACGCTGGGCAGCGACGCGCCGCTCGTGCCGCTGCTGCTCGAGCTGCTCACGCGCGGCGTCGCCCTCGCCCTCGTCACGGCGGTTGGGTTCGACGAGGCTGCGCCCTACGAGGCCCGCCTCTGGCCTCTGCGGCGTCCAATGAATTGGCGAATCGTCAGTCACCTCGATTCACCAATCATGAGCAGCTGATAGGCTCGCCTCTCCGGCCTCCTCGCCGCCCTCACCGCGGCGAGCGCACCCGAGGCGATCTGCGCCCGCGTCGTCGCCGTCGTCGGCTAAATATTCGACTAGATTCGACTCCGTTGTGTCATACTGCAGGCGCTCTGCAGCCGCGTCTTTGTGGTCGGCGGGCAGTGCAACTACCTTGCCCGCTGCCGCGCGGAGGGCGGCGTCGCCACCCTCTATATGGTGCCCCCCTCACGAACGCCGAGACGCAGTTGCACTGTGAACAGCGTCTCTTCACACCTGCAGCTGTGAACATTTTAGGTGCCCCCCTCGGAGTGGAGGCTGCCGGAGATGGAACGGTGGCGGCCGCAGCAGCTGCAGCGGCTGCTCGACGTGGCTCAGCGCGCCCTTCTCGACGGCGCCGCGCGGACGGCTTGTCTTGGCCGACCAGCGTGTTGCATGGTCAGTGTGGCAGTTGATTGATGGCTAGGCGCCGCGCGGATGCACATGGCCGACAAGGTCAAGCTGGTGCGCAAGGAGCGCGCGGTCGGCGTGCTGTATGAGGCGGAGGAGCACCGCACGGAGCTGCAAACGCACGCTATGTACGCGAGTACGCAATCCTTACTCAATAGGCGGAGAAGCACCGCACGGAGCTGCACCGCACGACCACGCTCATGTACGACGAGCTGCCCGCGCACCCATCGACTAGCTCACAATGTTGACGCACTCCTCATTCATCCACAGGCTCGACGAGCTCGCCGTGCACGCGCGGCAGGCGGTGCGGGAGGAGCAGCGCACCAACGCCGCGCTGCGCAGCATGCCCTTCTGCGCATTCAACGGCGGACGGGACGTCTTTGTCGACGTCGGCTCAAAGGACCTCGGCATCTTTGTCGACGTCGGCTCAAAGGACCTCGGCATCGCCTCGCTGCAGCGCATCGTCGGCGCGACGCCGCAGAGCACGCTGCACATGGGCGACCAGTTCACCCAGACGGGCAACGACTTGCTCGCGCGGCGCGCGTGCGGGACGCTGTGGGTCGACTCGCCCGAGGAGACGGCGGTGCTGCTCCGGTACATGCTCCGGATGCGGGCGAAGGGTTAGGGGGCGAGCGGGGAGTTGGGCAAGAGTCGAGCCGCGGGGGCGCGTCCCACTCCCAGGCCTCCCGTCACTAGTCTGCGGCTCTGCCCGTCCCGTGTGCCTTGAGCTTGTGCAAAGCATGTAAAGTTTCCGACGCTTTCGCGGTCTCACACGCGGTGAGGTGTTACACAGCTTGTGATTGTGAGCAGGCGCGACTCCCGTGACGAAAACGAAACAACGCACCAGGCGACTGCCTGAGAACGCTGGATCGAATCGTAGGAGGCACCTCGAGCAAAATTGGGCCCGCTGAGGTGAAAAAAAATTATAAGGGTCAACTCTGCCGATTCGATCCGGAAGCCACTCGACCGAGCGACCGACGGCCGATGAAAGCAGAGAAGATGATAGATGATGCCGGCGGCGGCGATCTAGCGCTTCGCGCTGAGGCTCGCGAGAGGGAACGCGCATACATCGACAGCATGAGCGAGAGCGTCGTGAAGAGAAAAATAACTTGGCTGCTCTTCTTGGTTTGTAAAATTCTCGACGGGCCCCTCCACCCTTCATGTAATCATGTAGTCCCCACAATCGCTGTCGTGGGATCGCTTGTCATGTGTGAGAGTGCGTTGTGTTCTTGTGAGATCTGCTTTCTCAACTCCCCAGCGCGTGCCAATTGGTCAAGAACAAGCAAGAGGCAACGGCTTCTTACGCTCGGCCCCAGTGGGGGGTGCCCGCGCCGCCTAGCTCTGCGGACGGCCCCCCCCACCCTTCATGTAATCATGTAGTCCCCACATTCGCTGTCGTGGGATCGCTGTCATCATGTGAGAGAGTGCGTTGTTCTTGTTTGTTATCCGCTTTCTCACCACCCAAGACTGCTTTCAGACGCTTACGCCAATTTCCCCTCAACCTGCGCAAATCGTGCAACTCGCGGACCCGAGGAGTCTGGAGCTTCAGCTGGCGAATCATGCCGCTCTCGGCACAGAAGCAGCGCGAGCGCCGCGCCGCGCAGCGCGCTGCCGAGGCTCAGGACGCGGCTCGCGGGCAGCGCAACCGCCCGGCGCCGAGCCGGTGCTAGGCCGCCTCCGCTGCGCCTGCTTCCTTGCGCGCCGCTGGACGTCGGCCGAGAAGACCGCTTCCCTCTGGGGACCCGACTCCGCGAAGATCGCGCGCGCGTCGTGAGTGGCGGCGCGCGCGCGATCTCCGTTCCCGGGCACGCCGGTCGCAGTGGCATGGGCTCCCAGGCTCAAAAGCGCTCCCGTCAACAGCGAGCGAGCGCCGCCGCTGCTCCTCCTCCCGCCGCCGCTGCTCCTCCTCCCGCCGCCGCTCACCGAGACCCGCCGCCGCCGCCGCCGCCGCCGCCGCCGCCGCCGCCACCTCGCGCCTCGCCTCCGTCACCGCCGCCCTCCATCTCGCAGCGGCGCGTCCCCGTCTGATGGCGCGGGCGCCTCGCTCACCGGCGCCTCGCCGCCGCCCCCCCCCCTTCTCGCGCCGCTCCGCTCGTGGCCGCCGCCTCCCCTGTCAATCCCGCCGCCTCCCCTGTCATCCCGCCGCCCGCACCACCGCCGCCACCGCCTCGCGCCTCGCCGCCGCCGCCACCGACCGCCCTCCCCTGCGCCGCTGAGAGCGCGGTGCAGGGGGTGAGCCCCCGCTGCGCAGCCTCACCGTAGTGCACTGCGCTCTCCGCGCCCCTGACGATTAGTGAGGAGGTGGTGTTGCACAGCATGGAGCTCGGCGAGCGTTTAGCGAGCCCCTCAGCTAGTAGAGGGAAGAAGGGAGCGAGGGGCGTTTCGTTCTAAATTTTGATGAGAGGACTACGACTAGCACTCACCGCCCGCACACTGACGCCCATCCCTCCAAACGGGCTTCTTGGGTGGAAAGAGATGCCACCGGCGGCCTCCCCGGTTACTCAAAACGGTCTGGTTTTATCGCTTCCTCTCATCAACATCGAGCTCGAGCTCGGCGTTGATGACCTCACTGTGCATGACAGCATGATGACCTCATCAACGCCAGCATGAGATCTCGAGGCGGCGGACAGAGACAGCTGGCCGCTTTCCCTAATCCATTCTGGCAGGCTGGGCAGCCCTCAGTAATGACAGTCACGCGTGCCATCGGCATTCTGATGATTTGCGGCGCCTCTAGGGATCCCTTAGAGAGAGGATCCCTACCCACGACATGATACTTTGCGACCTCGGAGCACGGTCTGCGCACGACCCCTGAGTTACGCCGACAGGCCGTTTGGGGTTCCTGGCCTCCCCCCTCGACGAAAAGGAGGGCTAAAGCCGCGGCGTGCGATGCCAACAACTTCGACTTCATGACATGGGCGTCGAGCACGCGCGGCGGCATCGGGAGGGAGGCAGCGGCGTGGTTCACCACCAACTTCGCCTAGCAAAATTTGCTTTGGCATCCTCGGGCACTGTCAGGCGCTGTCCCGGGGGTTGCTGTCAGGCTGTCAGACCAGGGCTCAGCAGCGCCATGGTCGCGAACGTTTGTTCGACGACGTCGAACTGGGGACGGTCCATCTACCGCTCGCTTCGCTGCGGAGCAGGTCGACGGCCTCCTCTTCTCGAGGAATGTGTCGCGGCGCGCGCTCTCGCTCAACTCGGCATCGACGACTCGCTTGAGGTGGCCAAGCTGCGCGCCGGAGCAGGCGCACATCGCTTCCAGGGAGGGGGGCGCGCTTCTACTCACGCCCCACCCCCCCCCCTAGCATGTGGTGAAGCCTCTAGGGGGGGTCGGGACCCCCCCCCTAGCATGTGGTGAAGCCTCTCGGGGGGGGTGGGACCCCCCCCCCCTAGCA
>NW_005201014.1:149733-159805 GCF_000372725.1 Emiliania huxleyi CCMP1516 | reverse complement strand
GGTAGGAAGTGAGAAGCACAGGCCGAGGGAGTATAGGGCAGACAAGGCAGCATGGGTCCGTTGTAAAAACCATGGCAACCACCAAAAGGAGGGGGAGGGGACCCCCCCCCCCTAGCATGTGGTGGGCACCAGTCTCAAGGCTCATGTAGCTCCAAAGGATGATTTTCCTCTCGAAAATACTGCGAAATGAGGCGTAAAATCAAGGGCCCGGAGGGTCTGACCACGAGTCTCTGGGGGGGTCCTCGGCCACGAACCCCCCCCAGCATGTGGTGAAGGTGCTGGGGGGGTCGGGACCCCCCCCCTAGCATGTGGTGAAGCCTCTGGGGGGGGTCGGACCCCCCCCCTAGCATGTGGTGTGAGTAGAAGCGCGCCCCCCTCCCTGGAAGCGATGTGCGCCTGCTCCCGGGCTGCGCCGATGCTCGCATTGGCCTGTCCAAGGGTTTCCTCGCACCCTACCTGGTTTCCTTTCCGTGTTTCCTGCTAGTTTTCCTAGATCACCCTCTAGTTTCCCGGGCTCTGAGCCGAGTCTGAGGCTGGTTTGGGCCCCAAATCTGCCAAATCGGCAAACAAAATACCGGGGTTTGCGGGTACCTGGAACACCCCCGGGTATACCTAGAAAATACCCTGTAGTTTGCCGATTTCCTAAATTTTGCGCTGTGCGTTCACTTCTTGATTCTTCCCGTCACTCACCTACCGCCCGGCACAACCAGGTTAGTGGCACGGCACCCGCGGCGCTCCTGTGCTCGCGACGTGCCCGCGCTGCGCGTCGGTCGCGACCTACGCGCCGGCGCGCGCACCCAAGTCCAATCTGGAGTTGATCGTTGCTTCCCTTTCGCGAGGCGGTGCGGACTGCCGGAGGCCTCGGTCTCCCCTCTGCCCGTGCGGACTTTCGCTAACTCCCTCAGCGTAGATCGTCTCTCTTCGGCGCGCTCGAGCACGTTTGGCACCAAGAGGCTTTGATTCTTACGACCCTCACCCGCCAACGCAAGGCAGGTGTGCACTCTGCTAGTACTTGTGTACTCACATCACTACACTGTGGGGTGTGCCCGGAGCATGATGTATGTGCGCGTCTGTGTGTGTGTGGGACAGACGTTGTTGTCCTATGCGCGGGGCTTCCCGCGGGGACCGAAGACGTAGCAGCAGCAGCAGCACCTACCGCCAAGCTGGTCCCGGGGTTCTTTTTGTGTATTTGCTCTCAAAGACCTATTTCTTCGCTATTTTGTGTAAGGAGAAAGAAATAAACAGACAACCCAAGGGAGGGATGGGAGGACGGCACGCCGCCACCACACAGGGATTTTAAGGAGAGGTGTGTGATGCGCTAGCCGTCGCCCACCCTAGGGAGGCTGCCTCTTCCTATCTCTCTTCGCAGTCTCTCGCCGCTTCTCGCTGCAACCTTCATGCCACCTCGCGGTCGTCCCACTCTCGTCGTTCATTTTATACATTTCACGCGCGAGCCTGTGACTAGGCCCCGGAGGCCTCAACCCCCAACTAAAGAGTTGACGGGGGGTCTCAACCATCAACCAGATGGTTGAGGGGGGGCCTCAACCTCAACCCTTCAACCCATGCCGGGGAAGGGCGAGATTCTCGGCGGGCCCCCCCCCGGGGCAACTCCGCGCTCGACACGGCGCAGGAGGGACCTGAGGAGGGTCCTGTGGTGCTACGGCGCTTTCGGCTGACGATGCAGACTCTTCAGCTCACCGTTCCGCTCGGCGTCTCGGAGGGCCAGCAGATCCAAGTGCAGACCCCCAACGGATTGATGATGGTCGTTGTACCTCCCGGGGCGGTGCCCGGAGGGCCGCTCACGATTCAGGTGCCCGTGCTCTCGCCTGCTCCGGTCGTGCAGCAGGCACCGTTTCCGCCGCATCCCATGCAGATGCAGGCGCCCCCGCGCCGTCAAGGATGCGAGCACGCCACGCCGCTCCTCGGCGCGGTGGACCCGCCAGAAGCACCCGTCCTCGTGCCAATGGGCACGCCAGTCGCCGACGCCATGCCCAAGCTGCCCGCCGCCTTGTCGCTCAACGATCCCTACTCGGGCTTCGCGTACACGACCGAGTCGGCGGACGAGGGCGGCAGCCACCACCGGGCCGCGTTCGACGCGAGCAGCGGCATCTCCGACGCGCGCGGCGCCCCGCCGCCGATGGGCACGCCCGTGTTTTACTCGGACGAGGAGCTGGCCGCCCTCAACCAGCAGCCCTTTCCCGCCGACGTCTACACCGCCGGGGTCAAGCAGGGCGGCGCGCCGGTCGCGGGCCAGCCGCTCCCCTTGGTGGCCGGCGTGCCGGTCGCCGAGAGCGCGCAGGCTGTCATCTCGCAGCCGGTGCTCACGACCGCCGCGGGCATGCCGGTCGTCAACAGCGTCGCCGGCCTCTCGCCCGCGCGCACGTTTTACGACGGGTGGAATGGCATCACGAGCTGCGACAGGCGGCTGCAGGACAGCGTGGACGAGCTGATGCTCTTCCTGAACACGCACAACACGCGCCCGCTCGTGGGCTGTCAGGTCGAGGGCTGGCACCACGAGAGGCGCACCCGCCGACGGCGCGTCGTGCGCGACGGCAAGGAGCACTGGGAGACGGAATCATACATCGAGCGGGTGCGCGACTTCATGTACAAGGTGGACCTGACGCCCTTCGTCTACCCATTCGGCTTCATCACCAGCGTCGATGCGGCGGGGCTGAGCGTGCCCGACCTGTGCCAGAAGTTCGTCAATGACACCAACCTGCTCAAATCGCTCGCGATGAAGAAGGAGGTCGACTTTGATTTCAACGGGCTGCACTCGATGGTGTACGGCTACATCCGGTCGCTCGGCTGGCGGCGCGGCCTGACGGTGAGCTTCCCCAAGGCCAACGCCTCGGTGCGCGTCTACCACGAGAACTGGCTCTCCGCCATGTGGGAGAATTGCTGTTGCCGCATCCTCTGCCACCTCACGCTCATCCCGTGCCTGCTCATGCGCATCTACCGCGGCGACTGCTGCTGCCACGAGGACCACGCCGAGGAGGACGTGCGCTCCTACTTCCGCATCAACTACCAAGCCATCCAAGTCTTCGAGGGCATCCGCTCGCAGCTCTGGGCCCCGGGCTTCTCCGGTGCCGCGAGGGCGATGGAGCTGCTCCGGAATGTCTTCTGGTAGCTGCTAGCCGTCTTACAACGATTACGTGTACGTGAGAGAGACTGTTTGCTACGTCTTGTGTCGGATGTGCGTCGTCCCACCGCTCTATCCATCTTACGTCTCATTTGACCTTTTGTAGAGGCGCCGCCGCCTCCCACGTGTTCGCTGCCGGATCGTACCGCTCCACCTCCCACGCTCCCAGAGGTAGCCGTCGTTTGGTGCCTCCCACACAGCGTACAGCTTGCCGTCGAGGCTTACCTTACTTACCTTGCCGTCGAGGCTCGAGCACTGCCATGGGCCCATGGCGTGTGCGGAGAATGCCGTGTCTCTGCCACTGGCGCCACCGCCTCGACCGAGCTGAGCGCGTTGAAGCCGGCATCATGCCCGCCCGCCACGTACAGCTTGCCGTCGTGCGTCGAGCACCGCCGTGCCGACATACGTGCGTGCCGTCGGCATCGGCGCCACCGCCTCCGCCACGCATTGGCAGCCGGATCGTACCGCTCGACCGAGCTGAGCCAGCCGTCGTCGCCGTTGCTGCCGCCCACTAGAAAAAAGAGGCGAAAAAAGAGAGCGGAGATTGAAGAAAAAGAAACCCGCCGCGTCGGCTCGGCGACAACCATCCCGCTGCTTGCTCATCCCCAGTGCTCACATCTCACACAGCACTGCTCACACACAGGCTCCAGGGCTCGGCGGCAGCCTCCCGCGACCGCTGCGCGATGCTCCTCCTCTCGCTGGCCGCCGTCTCGTTCGCACGTTTTGCCCGACACCCTCCGACCCTCTCTCCAAGGAGGCTCGGCACTCCCGCGCTCAGCGATGGCGGCGACGAGGCGGCCATCGACCGCCAGATGGCCGAGATTGGCGCCCCTGCCCTCGTCGGGCTGTCCATCGAGCCAGTCGCCAGCCTCGTGGACACCGCCTTCGTCGGCCGCTGCTGCGCCACAGCCGACCTCGCCGGCGTGGGCATCGGTGTGGGCATTTTCAACCTCGTCGCCAAAGCCTTCAACTTCCTTTCGCCCGCCACGACGTCGCTCGTCGCCGCTGCGTCGCCAGAGTCCGAGCCGGGCGAGTTCACCACTCCCATGCTTCAGGCCGTCTCGGCCTCCCTCGCAGTGGCCTCCGTGGCCGGCCTCGGCATCGCCGCCGCCCTCACCCTCGGCGCCGGCCGCCTCCTCAACACGCTCGGCATCGCCGCGGGCAGCCCGATGCGCCCCTCGGCGGTGGCGTACCTTCTGCTGCGAGGCCTGTCGGCGCCAGCCTCGCTCGGCCTCTGCTGCATCCAGGGCGCCTTTCGCGGCGCGCGCGACACGAGGACGCCGCTGCTCGGCCTCGCCACCGTCACCGCAGTCAACGTCGCCCTCGACGCCGCCTTCATCCCCGCGCGCGCCCTCGGCTGGGGCGCCGCCGGCGCTGCGGGCGCCACTGCGGCGGCTCAGTACGCCGGCGCCGCCGTGATGCTCCGCCAGCTGCTGCGGCGGTGCGGCGAGTCGTCGCTGCAGCTGCCTCGGCGGCGCGACGTGGTGCGGCTGCTCTCGTCCGGCTCCGTGCTCACGCTGCGCACCCTCGCGGTCCTCGGCACGATCTCGTACTCTTCGCTCCTCGCTGCCCGGGTCGGCGCGGCCTCCGGCGCCGCGCACCAAGTCTGCCTCCAGCTCTGGCTCGCGGCCTCCCTCCTCGCCGACGCGGTCGCCATCGCGGCGCAAGCGCTGCTCGCCAACGTCGCCGCCGCGAGGCGCACCAGCGCCGCCCGGACCGTGGTGCAGCGCACGCTGCGCGCCGGCTGCGCCACCGGCTTGGGCACCGCAGCGGCCCTGAGTATCGGCGGGCGCAGCCTCTTCCGCCTCTTCGCGGCGGACCCCGCCGTCCTCGCGGCTGCGGCCGCCGCCTGGCCGGCTGTCGTCGCGTCGCAGCCTCTCAACACGCTCGCTTTTGCTGCAGACGGGCGAGCCGCCTTTCCTCCCCCTCTCTCCCACCGACACAGAAGCTCCCCCCCTCCCTCCCCCCCCCCACCACCACCACACCACACACGCACACACCCCTAGCACCCACCTCCGTCTCGTAAGGTATTCCGGGCGGCGCTGGCCTAGGCTCCTCTTCGGCGCGAGCGACTATGGCTTCTGCGCCGTCGGCATGCTTCTCTCCGCCGCCCCAGCCGCGGCAGCCATGCGGTGGCTCGCGCCCCGGTGGGGTCTGCCGGGCGTGTGGGCCGGACTCGGCGTGCTGATGGGCATGCGCACTCTCCTCGCGGCCGCCCGCATCGCCAGCCGCACCGGCCCGTGGCGCGGGCTCCTCGGCGACCCGCGCGCAGAGCGACGCGCGTCCGTGGTGGCTCGCGCGCTGGCGCGACGTCGCGCCGACGGAGGCGGGGGCGAGGCGGAGGCGACCGAGGCGGAGGCGGGCGTGTCGGAGGAGGCGCGCGCCGCGCTTCTCCAGGAGCTCGCTTGCTTTTGCCCGGACTCGTTCCGCGCCCCGTCCCACACACACACACACACACGCGTCGGCTGCAGGCGCGCCGAATGGCGGGGGAAGCGGCCGCGGCCGCCGAGGCGGCGGAAGAGGCAGTGCGGGCTGCGATGGCGGAGGCCGCTGCCGCCGCCGCAGCAGCCGAAGACGCGTCGGCGGCGGAGCAGCGCGCAGCTTTCGACGCGGATGCGGCAGCCGCAGCCGCAGCGAGCACGGCGTGGCAGTTTGCTGCGAGCGCCGCCGCAATGGAAGAGGCGACGGCCGCTGCAGAGGCGGTGCCTCCCCTCTCCCCGGAGGAGGAGGAGGAGTGGAAGCGGGCGCAAATGGAGACGAGGCCGGAGGACGCAGCAGAGACGCTGCGTGCGCATTGGCCTAGTGCCGACGTGGCGCCGCCTGGAGCAGAGCCGCTGCGCTCTGTGCGGGACGTTCGCATCGGCCAGAGGGTCCGCGTCCTCTCGCTTGACATCGCGCGGACGGCCATGCAGTCGCACCCGTGCGGATGGAACGCGCAGATGGAGGAGTTTTGCGGCGTGCTTTCAAAGGTGCTGAAGAAGGATGACGGCGACGGCACACTCCAGCTGTCGAACCCTGTCGCTGGCGGAAGCTGCTATTGGTTCTCTGTCGGATGCTGCGTGAAGCCGTGAGCCGCGCTCCTCCGCTCTTCTTTGTGGTCATCGGCCAACCCGTTGCTCATGCCGGCGTTAGAGCCCCTGGTAGGAAAACCGACGGCGTCTCCAGTTGATGGAATCTGGGTTTGGAGATGATGGAGGGAAGATAGCCTGGGCGATTGCCAACGGCTGAAAATGGCTCCGACAGGTATACACCAATCTTTCACCTGCGCCCGCCCCACCCCGCCCCGGCCGCGGGCGACGCCGCCGCCCGCCCCCCACCCGCACACGGCCGTCCTCCGTTCACACGATCGTCCTCCGCCCGTTCTCGCTGGGTTGACCATCCCTGACACTTGGCCAAAATGTGTGCAAAGCCACTTGCGCTGCTCTGCGCGGCCCTGCGGCCGGACCCCGTGGGCTCCGCGTGGCCTGAGAGACCGGGCCCGATGGCCTGACACGCGCGTGAGCCGCCGATTCCACGGGAGACGCCTCCGAAGAGCTCCGAGGCACTGATCGCGCCCACTCTCGACCCCGTACGTACGCAGGCCCTGAATGTCTGATTTCTGCTGAGCTTCAAGGCGTGGGACTCGCAACGATGGCCTCGCGCAACCCTCGCCACATCTGACTTGCCCACTGCATACCTCGCGCAGGCGCTCTGGACGCTGCTCCACCGGAGAAGCGGCATGAGGCCCTCGCCGCCCTCGCCGCTCTTCGCACTGCGCTGCAGCCCGCGACGCCGCCCGACGAACCGGCGCCGACCGCGCCGCCAGACATGTTCTTCGCCGTGGCCCGACGCGTCGCTGGGCTACTTTCACGAGCTACCGTGGCAAGAGCAACACGCTCTGGTGGAGTGGGCTCGCCTGGCGCAGCGCCCGTCGCGCGCCGTCGACCGCGCGGATAACGCCCAGTACGCCGCGTATGTTAAGGCGAAGGCCAAGACGGCGTCGCAGGAGGAGCTGAAGGCGCTGGTCACGGAGTGGGCGTACGGCATGTCCTTCTTTGAGCGCTGGCAGGAGCGGGGCGTGCGATCCGTCGCGCAGCTGAACGCGGGCCTGCGGAGCATCTGCGCGTGCCGCGCCCCGGCCTGCCGATCGGGCTGTACGGCTAATCAGGCCAAGCTGGATTGGCTGCGAGAGCAGATCGAGATGCGCACGCGCGGGTTGCAGTGGGTCGAGTTCGCGGCGCGCTGGTCTTCCAGCACGGACGAGTACGTCGGCACCGTCGAGGAGCTCACGGGCCACCTCAAGGAGCTGATCGAGCACGAGCGCGACCTGCGCGAGAACGACGAGCTCCCCGACGTGGCGCCGCCGCCCGTCGTCAGGCGTAAGACCTTCAAGCAGCTCGGCACGCCCACTGCGCAGGCCGAGGTGCTGATGGCGGCGCGCGAGGAGCTCACGCCCGATGAGCTGCGCGAGGCGGCCGAGGACGAGCGCGACCGGCTGGAGGAGGCGGGCGAGATCGACCACGTCGCCGACGCGCAGCCCGAGCGCCCTCCAGATTTTGCCAGCTTGCTCAACGTCCACCTCGAGGTGCGCTGGCCGTATCGCGTGCCGGACCAGGCGAAGAAGCGCGGCTACAAGACCCACTACATCTGGGCGGAGGGCGAGGTGGTCGAGATTGCCGACGGCACGACTACGAAGCGCACGCCGCAGTGCAAGACGGTCCTTGCGTGGGGCGCGGTGCGCATCAAGTGGCCGAAGGACAGCCGCTACGACGAGGATGAGTCGTTCACCTGGACCGTCTTGGTGGAGGACTCGTGGCGCAAGGAGAAGCACCTCGGCTGGCGCTTCGCCAAGCCGGAGCTGGCGCGGCGCGGCGCGGCGGCACGCGCGGCAAAGCGCGCACGGGCTGACACCTCGTAGTGGGCGGTGCGCCACGGTGGGGTCACGGCAGGGGGTGCTCACACTGCGCGGCCGCTGCCAGAGCGCGAAATTTCGCGACTTCGTGCTCGTGTATCTTTAGTCAGAGACATGTCTGGAGGATAAGGAGTATAGCAGTGTGATCCCCGGCATTAGTACAGTCATTGCAGTGCGCTTTGTGGTTGTTCCGGGCATATTTTCATCTGACCCCTCTGGCCTACCATGGGCTCTACGCGGCGTACACGGTGAGCCCGATCCGTCTGTGCTCCTCTTGGACTCCCGATTCGCCTAGTGAAAAAGACGAAAACAGGGGGTACCTACCTGTTGCAGGGCCCTCTGGGGCGGTCAAAACCGGACCTACCTACCAATTGCATAGGGTGTCACCGTGGTAAACAGACCCCCTATCCGGGTAGGAGCCGGAACCCTGGGGCTCACTCGATGCTCCAAAAAAGGCATTTTTCGTTAAAATTACACAGTCTATCGCGCACAACTCTACCGCCCCCCCCCCCCCTCGGAACACCAATCTAAAGGAACCCTAAGCTGGAACCCTAAACGATTGGCTGCTGGTACCCAGCCCTTGGCGTCGCTACGTAGGACGCGGTCGCCGACGAGGAGGTGAGGGTGGTGGTGTCGGTCGCCGTGAGGGGCGCGTCCTCTTTGCGCTTCGATGCGGCGTACGCGATCACGTCCTCTCGCGGCAGCAGCGGCTCCCCGGCCCGCATAACCGTCCTGCAACACACAAGGCGGCGCCGCGGTCTCGAGGTTTCGGCCGAGACGTCTGCCGGGTTTTGGAAGCGTGCGTCTGCGCGCGTCCAACTTCGCCAAGTGGTTTGGCTGATCGAGTCGAGCTCGCCCCTGCGCCAAGTGAAAGCGCACCATGCGCGTCGACATTGGCGAGGCGTCACACCCACTCCCAGAAATCGCTCCGGGAACTCCCGTCGATGTCATCATCTGTGGCACCATCAGGCACGCCTCCCACTCTCGCTCTGGCGGCTGGCAGTATCGAGCTCAGCCCCGTGAGCTTTCCTGCCCCAGGGAGCGACGAGTCGACGAGTCAGCGTTCTTGACGCATGTAGTACAGCCTCTTGTGGCCAATCGCCTGAGCGTGGCTGTTCACTTATGCGTCGAGTCCGATGCTGCTCACAGCATTCTTGCCCGTGCCGTGCGTGCCTGGGCGGTGCCCTCAGCTGTGCATGAATTGTTCACAGATGCTCTGATGCGTTTGCTAGTGCCCGAATGGCGTCTGACAACTTCCCACCCGATCCATGCCCCGCCCGCCCGACAGGGGGGGTCCCCCCGGAGGGGGCTCTCTGGGGCATTTTTGGGTTGATCGCTTGTGCCGATCTCGGGTCGATCTCGGGTCGATCTCGGGTCGATCTCGGGTCGATCTCGGGTCGATCTCGGGTCTCGGGTCGGTCTTGGGCGGGTCGGTCTCGGAGTGGTCTAGAAAAGAAAAAAAATGGGGCGAGGATGAGGCGAGAGATGAGGCGAGGTGTGAGGCGAGAGGTGGGGGGCGAGATGAGGCGAGATGAGGCGAGATGAGGCGAGATGAGGCGAGATGAGGTGAGATGAGGCGAGATGAGGCGAGGTGAGGCGAGATGAGGCGAGGTGAGGCGAGATGAGGCGAGGTGAGGCGAGATGAGGCGAGGTGTGAGGCGAGATGAGGGTTGAGGCGAGGTGAGGCGAGATGAGGCGAGGTGAGGCGAGATGAGGCGAGGTGAGGCGAGACGAAGCGAGGTGAGGCGAGATGAAGCGAGGTGAGGCGAGATGAGGCGAGATGAGGCGAGACTAGGAGGCGAGATGAAGCGGGATGTTGTGTGGCTGCTTGTGCTGCCAAGCAGGCAGCACAAGCAGCCATACAAGTGAGCTTTTGGGTTGTGTGGCTGCTTGTGCTGCCTGCTTGGGAGCACCCGCGGCCCAACTAACGACGAGGCTATATCTTGCCTCCTAGTCGCGCCTTTATGGCGCCTCACTCCGGCTGGCGGGCGTTCCTCTCGCCTCAAAGGGTCTCGTCTTGTTTCGTCTGTCAGCCTCTGGCT
>NW_005201014.1:125985-149633 GCF_000372725.1 Emiliania huxleyi CCMP1516 | reverse complement strand
CCCGCCCCCACGCCCCTCTCTCACACGCACCCACACAAGTCAGCTTTGGGAGCTCTCGGCGACGCCCAATGCGTGCGCCGGTAGGGGGGAGTGTGTGCGCGCGTGTGTGAGATGTGGATTGTGGCAGGCTGCTGCTGCTGATGGGAAGTGTGCTCTGTGTGTGGCGCTGCGCTGGCGTGCGACGCGCGCGTGCTGTGTACGTGTGCGTGTTGCGGTCGCGCGCGCGTCTGCGTGTGCTGCGCGCGCGCTGCCGGTGTGTGCACTGTGTGCTGTATTCTGTTGTGCGCCCTGTTTGTGCAGCTGGGAGGCGCAGGCTTGGCTGGCAGGGCTGCGCGGTGGGCTGCGGCGCGCTGCGGGTGTTCGTGCGCCTGCCTGGTGGTGTGCGGCGGCCGCGCAGCCCGCCCGACCGGGTCGTCGGCGGCCCAGGGCGCGGGCATGCGGTCTGCGCTGCATGTGAGGCTGTGTGCGCGGCTGGCGCGTATGTTTCCGTGCGGCGAGGGACGCGCGTATGTGTTCACGCTGCGGGCGCGGGCGGGCGCGGAGGGCGGCGCGGTCTCACCGCGGTCCGACGCCCGTTGGTCTTCTGCGTGACGAGGCGGGCGCGCAAAGTGGCCTTGCCGCCATCGCGTTGCTGCGAAGGAAAAAGAATCAGGTTCTTCGGCTCGGATTTCATAAAAAACGGCGGTTTTGGACGTGGACATGGTATCATCTCGACTTGGAGATCTCAAGGGCAGGACCAGAGACTGACGTGAGATCTGCCCCTGCATGCGAGGGGTCAAACTGCGGGGGAGTCGCCACACGAGGGCAGGCGCGGCGAGGGCAGCGGCGACGGGGAGAGGTAGGCGAGGAGGCCATCGCAGCGGCGGAGCTGCAAGGCGCGCCATTGGGCGAGGCGCTTGTCGGCGGCCACGTCGACGGCCTGGAGCTCGGCGGCGAGCTGCGAGCAGCGCTCGACCAGCGAGGGTGCGGGGAGGCAGCCTGCGCTCGCCTCGAGGGCAGTGAGCTCCTCAGCTACCATCCGCACTCGGTCCACCGGCTCGGGCGGGGTGGGCAGCCTCCGAGGCGAGAGGGCGAGCGAGGCCGGCCTCGGCTCGGCCTCGCCCGCCATTGGGCGCCCCTGCCCGACTCGACGCCCGACCGCCTCGAGCGCGCCGTCACGTGTCCGAGCCCGCCCCTTGGCGGAGCCGTTGACCTTGGCCGTGGGGCTGGAGCTGTCGGGGTCGGAGAGGCGCGAGAAGGGGAGGGAGAGGGGCCGCCCGCAGCACGAGGAGGGGCGGGCGGGGCACCGCCGGGCGAGGAGGATCATGGCGGCGAGGGCGCCGGCGGCGAAGGCCAGCGGCCACGCAAGGCCGTAACCGGCCTCCCCTGGTGCGTCCCGAGCTGCTCCCTGGACGAGGCCCACAAGGTAGGCTAGCGCGGCCGGCGGCGAAAGCGGCGGCGGCGGTGGCGGCAGCGGCGGCGGCGGCGGCGGCGGCGGCGGCGGCGGCGGCGACGGCGGCGGCGGCGGCGGCGGCGGCGGTGCCGGCGGCGGCGGCGGCGGTGCCGGTGCCGGTGGCGGCAGCGGCGGCGGCAAGCTCGGGGCGGGCAGGGAGGGTGGCGGGGAGGGCGGCGACGGCGGCGATGAGGGCGGTGCGGTGGGGGGAGGGCCGAGCGGCGGCGACGGTGGCGGCGGCGGAAGCGGCGGCGAGGTGAGGATGATGCAACCAACATCAAACGGCGAGCGGCACGGCGCGGCCTCTGCGCGTATCTTGTCGTTGCAGCAGAGCTTCTCGCCGCCGCTGCGCGACGTGCAGCCCCAGTCGTAGCCGCACTCGCCGCAAGAGGCGGCGCAGCACACGGGCGCCGCTTCGGGTGAGACGATGCCGCACGAGCACGAGGGGGCGTCCGCCGGGAGGCCGGCGGCGCAGCTTTCCTGCTTCGGCGCGAGAGGCCCGGGCAGCCGCATCAATGCGTCTCGCGCCACGAGGACGGCGTTTGGAGGCGGGGACGGCGGTAGCGCTGGCGGGGACGGCGGTAGCGCGGGCGGTGGCGAGGGCGACAGCGAGGGTGGCGGCGGCGAGGGCGGCGGGGGCGAGGGCGGCGGTGGCGAGGGCGGCGGTGGCGAGGGCGACAGCGAGGGTGGCGGCGGCGAGGGCGGTGGGGGCGAGGGCGGCGGCGGCGAGGGCGGTGGGGGCGAGGGCGGCGGCGGGGAGGGCGGCGGTGGCGAGGGCGACAGCGAGGGTGGCGGCGGCGAGGGCGGTGGGGGCGAGGGCGGCGGTGGCGAGGGCGGCGGTGGCGAGGGCGACAGCGAGGGTGGCGGCGGTGAGAGCGGTTGGGGTGAGGGCGGCGCGGGCGGAGACGCGGGTGGCGGCGCGGGCCGCGGGGACGGCGGCGGCTGAGGCGGCAGCGGCGGCGACGACGGTGGCGAAGAGGGTGGCGGACTCGGCGGAGTCGGGGGGTTGGGCGGCAGCGGCGGCGGCGGATATGGCAACGGCGGGTATGGCAACGACATATTGATATTTCCAGCGCCAAAATCGTGACGCTGTCCGAAAAAAGGACAAAAACAACAACATACGAGGTCGACCTCGCGGAACCCCATGCGGGACCGGGAGGATGCGATGAGGTGAATGAAATCAAGCTCTGGACGCCCCTCCTCAAGACCTCCTCGCCGGGCGTTGGCAACGCCTCGAGTGGCGGCACGCCCGCCTCCGTTGGCCACTCCTACGCCTTCGGCAACACCGAAGAAAAGGCCCGCCGCCTAAACATGGGCTGCAAGGCGCGCGGGCAGCCCGGCCAACCCTTCGACCACAAGACCGGCCACGGCTACGTCAAGGCGCATCGCGGTTTCTACCACGACGCGATCTTTGTCAAGCGCAACAACTTCAACCTGCTGCTCCACGAGACGTTCGGCGGCGGCTTCTCGCCCACCGCCGTTCTCAAGCTGCGCCGCCTCGCGCGCAAAGTCGCGCGCGGCAGCGTTGACCGCACGGCCTACTCGCCCAAGTACTCGCTCTCTTTTATGTCCCACCATGCAGAGCGCATCTCTCTCTCTGTTGTGCGAGGCGTGAACCGCGCCATTCGCTCTCACCTGGCAACCCTGTCTGCACGTCTCGCGCGCGCGTGAACAGGGCTCCAGGCCCCAAATTACGTGTGAGTGTTAGAGTTGTTTGGTATTGCTAAAAATCTCTCTCTCAAAAAAGGATTTTACGCGCATCACACAACACTGGAAAATTAGGATTCCTACATCCACAAGCACAGACAGTCGAGAAGGGAGAGACATGTGGCCCTGAGTTATGTGTACGCCAACTCAGGGTGTGTGGCAGCCACGCTGGCTGTGTGTCTTGTGAGCTTGTTTGTGTCTGTGTGTCGGGATGTTACTCATTACAAGAAACACTGTGCGGCGCCTCCCAAGCCAATGGTGTCTAAGGGTCTCTGGCACTCCTGGACGCATGCACAGTCACAACGGAGTAGCAATGTTCGGAAGTGTCCGAGCGGTCCCGAGCGGTCCCGCGAGCGGTCCCGAGCGGTCCCGAGCGGTCCCGAGCGGTCCCGAGCGGTCCCGAGCGGTCCCGAGTGGCCCCAGAGCACCCCAGAGCCTACCCGAGAGCCCACGGCCGCTTGGCAGGCACCTACCACGAGCCTATTTCTTGTAATGACTAACATCCAAGCACAGACAGTCGAGAAGGGAGAGAGACAGCAACGACAGTCAGAAGCCAGCGCTGGGTACCAGGAAGGCGAATGCGATGACGGCCTCTAGTGTGAGCTCTAGCTAGTGAGCTCATACGCACGCCGGCAGATCGCGACTATATACAGCTAGTTGTTAGGAGCCGACCGACCCTCGCGTCCGGTGCTCATCGGCCGGGCGGGCCACCCGCCCACGCGCCGCCTACGCGCAGCGCGTGCGCCGCAAACTCGCCCGCCGAGAGCGCCGGCGAGTCGCCATCGTTTTGCATGACCTGCCTAAAAGAAAGAAAGAAAACAGACCAGCCCAAACGAGGGTCGAGGGATGGGGGAGGAGGACAGGGTCCACACCTGCACGAGCAGGATTTTGGAAGGACGATCAGGGGCACAGGTGGGGCTCTCCTGCTCCTGACAAGGGACACGACAGGCTCGCAGCGCGGTGCACGGTGGAATCCCAACTCCACTGGCGGTCTCATCTCAGTCTAGCGACCTGCCTCCAGCTTCTCACTGGCAGTCTCTCGCAACCACAGGCACACTGACACAGGGGTGGCAGGGGCGGCGGCAGGAGTCTCCCACATACTATGCGGGCCTCGCTAGAGGTGCGTCCTGTGTGTGTCCTCGCCCTTGAGGGTCTTGAGGGGGAAGGAAGGGGAAGGGGCTGTTTGTCTGTGCATGCATGCATGCATGCATGCATGTGTGTGTGTGTGTGTGTGAGAGAGAGTTTTTTGTTTTGTGTGTGTTGTGTGTGTGTGTGTGTGTGTGTGTGTGTGTGTGTGTGTGTGTGTGTGTGTGTGTGTGTGTGTGTGTGTGTGTGTGTGTGTGTGTGTGTGTGTGTGTGTGTGTGTGTGTGTGTGAGGTTGTTGTGTTGTGTGTGTGTGTGTGTGTGTGCGAGCCGCCCCGAACGACCATAATTAGTGCCAGTCTGCTGGGGAAGGCAGCGGAGTCGATCGCAAGGGGCCCATAGGGGTCACGCGGAGGGAGGCGCTGTTAGCGGCGGAGGAGGCGAAGGCGGCCGCGCGGGCGGCGGAGAAGGCGGCGCGGGCAGCGGAGGGGGGGAAGGGCGGCGGCAGCGGGCGGCAGTCCCGCGAGGCACGCCGGCGGAAGGGTTCGTCTTCGCGGGGCGGGGTGCGCACTGCGCGCCGCGAGGATGAGGAGCCTGAGCCGGGGGAGGGTTGGGAAGGGGGGGCGAGGCCGGAGGAGTATGACGGCCTCTTCGACGGCCCATAAGGGGCCGTTGTCTGCTGTGCCTTTTGTGGTGCTAGTTCGTGCCAGTCTGCTGTGAGAGGGGCTTGGGCTGGCGAGGTACTCCCACGCCTCTCGGGGTTTTTGTCTGGCCGAGTCAACCCGAGATGCTGGGGCGAGCCTCGGCGAGACTGCGTCAGCTGTTCCCACAGCAGGCTGGAAGTACCTCGCCAGGGCTTGAGCTCAGAGAAATCTTTTAGGGCGCTGTTGTGGGCACGGCTGGCCGCGAGCGCTTTTTCATGTCCCTTCTGCCAAAGGAGTCGCTCCGGTCTGACGCCCAGGAGCCGGCGCCACACGCCTCGCACTGCCCTCGCTGCGGCGCCGGCCGCTGCTTTGCCGCCGCGAGCTCGTCGAGAGGGACGAGCTCGAGAGGGAGCACCGAGTATTTGGATACCTCTCTCTACGTCGACGTACGGGCCAGGCTCCCGTGGCTCGTCGGTCTAATGCTAGTGCAGTCGCTCTCGGGTGTCATCGTCGAGATCTTCTCCAGCCTCATCTCGGACCACATCGTACTGACCGCCTTCCTCACGATGCTCGTCGGAGGCGGCGGGAACGCGTCGGGCCAGACGATCGCCGACCTCGTCCAGCGCCTCCGTACTGGAGAGGAGTCGACCGCAGACTCTGGGAGGCCGGATGGGTGCGAAATGTGCAATGAATGAGCCGGTTCATTGGTCAGGTGTCGCCCGCGGACTTTGGGAGCGTGCTCGCGCGCGAGGCGTCGATCGGCGCGATCCTCGGCCTGACAGTGGGCGCCTGCGCTTTCCCTCGCGTCTCGCTGCTCTCCAAGCACGCCGGCCTGGTCGACGCTGTCGCAGTCTCTAGATGCTGACGAGTAGCACTCGACGCGACACGTGTACTCGACTCTGGTGCACGGCGTTGCAGCCGTATTTGCTGTGGGCATGGCCTTTGTGTTCTCGCGAGCCGAGTGTAGCGTGCTGATCAGTGCAGGACACCGATTCCCACCCCCCCCCTCACATGTCTTCAACCACTAGGGAACGAACGCCGCGCGCGCGCGCGCGCTCTCTGCACTAGGTCGCAATCTCCACCGCGTACGCGATCATCGTCTTCCTCGCCAACGTCGTGGCCGTCTGCGTCGTGCTCTTCCTCGACCGGTACGGCCAGGCCGCCGTCGGGTCTCCGCCGGTCGTGCAGGCGGTCAAATAGACTGCGCAGCACCCACCGCTGTCGCGAGCGGCCTCCGCACAGTCCACGCCGCGGGGCTTGCACGCACGCGCACGGCAAGACAGCCGAGGCTAGGACCGACACCCGCCCGATTGTGGGGGCTAAGCCTCGCCCATACACACCATCGAGGTCCTGGCTGCACCTCGGCCGCACCTCGGCTGCACCTCTGCCGCACCTCGGCCGCACCTCGGCTGCACCTCTGCCGCACCTCGGCTGCACCTCGGCTAAACCTCGGCCGCACCTCGGCCGCACCTCGGCCGCACCTCGGCCGCACCTCGGCCGCACCTCGGCCGCACCTCGGCCGCACCTCGGCCCTCCCATTGAGCGTTGCACTGGTCGAGGCGTCCAGGCAGCCCCTTCACGACAGCAGTACTCGCGGCCAGGTGGTGGTGGACGTGGTCGGCACAACCATCGCGTGCGTGGTGGCGCACCACGTCTACTCCCTCTTCAGCAGTGCGGAGGAGTCCGCACCGAGCTAGCACCCGGTGCCTTCCCGCACGCGCCGGGCCATTTTGCGTGAGGAGCCGAGCGAAGCGCGGCCCGACACAGTCGTCGTCACCGTAACCTTTGGGCCTATTGCTACGGGCGGGGACCTTCCCTTCTACCCATCTCCTAGTAGAGGTGTCCGTTTTTATTTAGAGCCAAAAGCATGTCCACAGCACACCGCCAGGCGCGCCTACGCCCCCACCCGCAGGCCCGCACCGCCGGCGCCGGGCGGCACTGCGGGGCCTTGGCTTCCCCTCAGGGCACAGGGGAGCCCCACCTCCCAGGCTGAAGGCGCCCCCATTACCCTGCCCCTGGCGTCACCACGACCGTTTGGCTAATCTGAGGCGCTGTCGCGGGCCAGCGCAGATCGCCCGCGCCGCTCTGCGAGGCCAGGTAGTACTCGAAGTCCGCGTCCCTCGCCACGTGAGACTCGTAGACGCCGCGCGCGATGGAGGTCAGCTCGACGGCCGAGTACTCACCCTCGCCGAGCGGTCGGATATGGAGGGTCGGTGCGGAGGTGCCGCCCAGCTGCAGGGCCTATTCAAAGGCATCACGGACGGGTGTCAACATGCTTTCACGGCCGAGGATGCTACGCGTTAGCGCGCCCGGATCAGTGTCGCCTCACCCGCGTAAGCGTGCGTCCGTGGCGTCGTCACCACAAGCACCGGCGCGCCAGTGTAGTCGAGGGAGGGCGCGGCGCCGGCTGGGATCGCGTATCCCAAGCCCGTAGCCAGGGCGCTGTCAAACTTGCTGATCCTCCCCTTCCACGTGACGATCTCGTGGTTGATGATCTCGCCGAGGTCACTCACGTTGACGATCCGCTCGATCAGGAGGGTGATAATGCGCTCGAACAGCCGCGCCAGCGCAGTTCGCTGCTCGAGTGCGGTCGCAAAGGAGCCGCTATTCATTGCCGCCTCGAAGACGCCACGCACACAGCCAAACTCTCCTATCAGCCGCAGCCCCTGCATCGTCTTGAGCCAGTAGCTGAAGCGCGCGCGATTGCCGGTGCCAACCACCTCGGACTCAAGGGACTCGAAGGCGTCGACAAAGCTATAGCTGGCGTTCAGCTGCGGCCACGTCGTGCTGCCCTCACCGCACGCCGCGTTGGCAAGTATGACGCCGGGACTCTCGTAGCCGTCCCCGTCCCAGCCCACCGGCTGAGGGATGCTATCCCAGTCGATGCCGCTGAAGAGCTCGCCCACCCGTGCCGCAACCGTCGGCCCAAATTGCCGGCTCGCCCACGCCTCGTACATCGGCCCCATCCATGCGCCCGCGTCGGGAGGGAGGTCCCTGCTCGGGGGGCTGCCAGTGGAGCCACGCGCCCACACCAGATCCTTCATGCCGTTGATGTTGGAGCCCATCACCGTGGTGCGCCACTGCTCGGCGATGAGTCCAGTGCCTCCCTTTGAAAGGGCCGCCACGGCGTCCTCGTGCAAGCGGTATGTTGCGATCTGCGGCTGCGTGATGCCCCAGTCGAATTCGAGCCACGTGCCTGGCCACTTGACGCGCTCGGCACTGGGAGGGAGGGAGGGAGGGAGGGAGGGAGGGAGGCGCTAAGTCCTAAAATCTTTTTTACCCGTCCGCACCTGTGTCGAGCCTGTCTGCTGTGTGAGAGAGGGGGTTTAAATTCTTTACAACTCAAGTCTTCTGGGAAGCATTTTTCCAAAAGCCCCAAGGGGGTGGAGTTCGCCGTCGAAGGGACACGTCCAGCGATCGCCGCCACGATCCCCTCACCGATTCGAGGCGGCTTTGCTGGCTCTGTGCTGGCGATGCACAGGTTGCTCCTCTACGCTCTCGCTGCCATGATCGGCGGTCCCTTCTCGTCCGACCCAGTGGTGCAAGAGGACTACATTTCACCTCTTCCCGGTGCTCTGCGTCGCAGCCTCATGGCCGTCCACGCATCCGGCCGATCGAAGCACAGCGCCGTCCCGTGGCGTCCGGAGATGGATGCCTTCGTGCTGCTGCGCCACGTTCGAGACGGCATCTCGTTGCCAAAGGTGGCAGAGCAGTGGCCGTTCGAATCCGCCACCAAACGAAGCAAAGATGCAATCAAGTGGCGATGGAAAAAGGTTCTCAAAAGACTCGACGCTCTCAAAAGGCTAGGAGGGGAGGTCGGGCCCCGCGCCCGTCGCACAACTATCGGGATGCGACCAGAAGGAAGGACCGAGAGGTGGAGGAAGACGCCCCGGAGTGAAAGTTGGGAGACCACGAAGAGGGGTCCGGAGTGGTGAGGCGCCGGGTGTGGGTGGGCGTCGAGTCCCCGTGTGGGCGAGTGTTTACTAGCTCCGAGTAGAGGGGGCGTTCTGCTGCTAGGGGAAACCTGGAGCGCGGAGCTAACCCTCGGAGATCCGTGTTTACTTTAATTAGGCGGGGCGGCGCAGCGGCCGGCTGTCTCGGGTTGCTCTGCTTGCGCGCGGCGCCGAGGCTTCCCACTTTGGAGGAGGGTCGGCAGACGAAGGGGAGGAGGAGAAGGAGGAGGAGGAGACGGAAGGGCAGGGCACCTACCTGATCTGATCGCGGGCGACAGGTGAAGCGCTCGTAGAGCGACGCTGTCTGCTGTCCCATGCTATCCAGGGCTTATCGATGGCAAGGGAGAGCGAGAGCGAGAGGGCGGGCCGGGCGACCGCGCTCGCAATTCGTGTCGCATCGCGTGGCGGCACGCGTGTGTTTATTTTGCGACAACCTTCTTGGTAAAGAGCTGTGTGCACAGTCCCTGCTGTTCCCCCTCTCTGTCGCAACTCTACGGTACCCCATCCACTCTACACCCTGAGGGGCGACCGCCACACTGGGGCGTGTGCGGACCGTTTCTTACGCTCGAGTCTCGACTCACGAACCGCCCTCCCCCGCGGCCTCGGCGCCTCGATGAAGGGGGCGCTAGCCTCCCTGGACCGCGCGTCTGGAGACTCTGGAGACGCAGGCACGCCCTCTCGCCCGCCGCGGCGCGCTCCTGTCCCACGTGCGTTGAAGAGGGCGAACGGCACGATACGAAAAGGCAGGGCGAGGCGGATGGAGAAAGAAGTGCCCATGAGGCCATGGTGGAGGGGAGGGACGGGAGGACGAAAGAAGGGCGAGGAGGACGACCGCACAGGCCGCGAGCAGACAGCGCCTGCTGGCCACTTCGAGACATTCGCCAAGAACGCTAGCTACATGGGAGGGCTTCGTGAAGGATGGATTGAAAAACATTCGAACAAAGAAGACGGGAAGAACTCGCTGTAAGGGTTTTGGCCCATGCGCATGCTCTTCCTCGTGCTCGCCGCGCGCTCGGGAGCCGGAGTGGCGGGGTCGGAGCTCCTGCAACGGCGCGAGTGGCCGCGAGGGGTCGTGCTGGGGCTCTCCAGAGGGCGAGACCACTACGCGGTGCTCGCGGCGGCGCACGGGGCAGCTTCAGCTGAAACAGAGCCTCAGCAGCGCCTTCAGGCAGTGCAGCACAACGCCAATGGCCTCTCTGGAGCTATGCGGCGGCTGGCGGGCCTGTGCGATGGCGCCGATCCGTGGGCTCGGGACGCGCTGTCGGCTCGCGTGCCGGTTGCCGAGCCAGCCTGGCTGGCGAGAAGCGCCAAGGCCTTCCCTGCATTCTGGGCGCTGCCCAGAAGTGCGCAGCACCTTTGCTGCGCCGACGGGCGGCCTCGAACACAACTCGGCCTTTGATATCCGGGCGGTGCGGGATCGAATCGAGAAGGACCAGGCGAGGGGGGAGGCGACGCGACTACTGGGCAGTCTACGGCCTGATGCGGAGAGGGGGGGGGGAGAGGCGGGGCCGTCGACGAACCCGGGCCCTGCCCCCCCCCCCTCCCGAGGGGAGGCGAGAGCTAGGCCCCCCCCCACAAGCGGGGTGGACGGCCGACGCGTAGAACCACGGCTGGAACGGCCGCAGAGGCAGGGGGCATCCCCCGAGGCCCCGCCCCGGGAGGTGCGGCGGCCGGCACCGCCACCGGGCCCGCCCCCGCCACCACCACCTCCGCCCCCGCCGCTGGAGCGACTGCTGGGTCGAGGAGCCGCCCCTGAGGGTCCACACCAGGCGGTGCGGCCGCCAGTGCCGCCATCGTTCCCGCCACTCGCACTGCCACTTCCGCCCCCGCCACTGGAACGGTTGCAGGGTCGTGGGGCCGCCCCAGCGGCTCCGCACCAGGCCTTTGGGCCGCGAGGGCCGCCACCGCACCCGCCGCCCCTGCCACCGCCTCCACCCCCGCCGCCGACGGGGCCGCCACCGTATGGACCCGCTCGGAATAACCTGGGGGACCCGGGACCGCCCCGCCGGAGGCTGGTGTACCCGGGAGGAGGAGATGGGGGAGGGGAATTACCGCGGTACGAGAGCGGACCCGCCGGCGAACCGGAAAGCCGAGGCCGGAGGGCCCCGGGGGGGGCTTGGGGTCAACTGTCGGAGGAGGCGAGAGATGACCTGACGCGGCCTCTGCGAGTAGAGTCGGGACGTACGGACGAGCCGAGGACGATAGAGAGACCGCAGGGGCGGGCGCGAGTCCTCGACCGAAGAGAGCTGGCCCCACTTCCCGGGGAGGGGCGGCGTGGCGATCCAATGCCGCTGCCCTCGCCCGAGGAGTCGGGCATGGAATCACCGTCGGTGATGGCGACAGAATCGGACAGAGAAGACGAGACGGTGGCGGGGCCGCGGCTGAAAAAAGCTAGGAGGGGAGGTCGGGCCCCGCGCCCGTCGGATGATCATCGGAAAGCGAACAAGAGGAAGAACTCAGAGGAGAGGGGAGCCTCCTCCGGAGTGAGGATGAGGACCTCGTGCGAAGGGGTCCTGAGCGGTGACGTCGTGTGAGAGTGCGTGTCGTGTTCATTATAGCTCCGAGTAGAGGGGGCGGTCTGCTGCTAGGGGAAACCCGGAGCGCGGAGCCAACCCTCGGAGACCCGTGTTTACTTTACAGCCCTTGCCCTGCGAACGCGCACCCCCGGGGCTAGGGCTCTCTTGCCCGCAACCCGATACCGATCATCCGGCCCGCTGGGTGCGCTTCTGAGCTCCTCGGCCCTGGATGTGAGGTTACTGACTGCACTCCAAGTGCTCCAAGGGACGGAAGGCACCGGCAGATGATGCAGTGACGTGAACCCCCCCCCCTCACACACACACACAGACACACACACACACACACACACACACACACCGCTCACCCACGCGCACTGGGGGCCGTGCACCTAAAATCTTTTTTACCCGTCCGCACCTGTGTCGAGCCTGTCTGCTGTGTGACAGAGGTTTAAATTCTTTTTATCTAACGAAGCCCGAAATATCGACTTGTGTGTTGATGGTGATCACCGTCAGCGAGGCGGCCCTTCCCTGCACCACAACTCTGGTACCTCTGCTTATCACCCCCTATGCCCCACACAGTTGATGGAGCGCTGGAACAAGAAGCCAAAGCAGGCAGCCCCGCCCTGGCCACTCAACTCATCGGGCACCGACATCGTCGAGGGCATCATCATGCAGGCGACCGTCACCACTTCGGACATGCTCGATCTGCTAGCCGAGTGCCTCTCCTTTGAGGCAGAGCAGGAGTGGGTGCCGGCCGCCGCCGGCTGTCAGCTCTGCGGAGGTTTCCCGTACTCGACGAAGTGCGACGTCTCGCGCCAGTTTGGCGTGTGCGGCTGTGTGGTCGCGGCCGAGATGGAACAAGCGGCATGCACACACTCAGACACAGAAGAGGGTCCCACTGCAAGTGTGTTGTGATGCCCTTGCCCACGTGTAGGCGGAGGCTGAGGCTCGCCAGGCGCAGGCCGCCGCGTTTGCCCACACAGTCAAGGGGGTGCGCTGCCGCCCCTCCTCCCTGGCCCTCTCCCCACCCCTTCCCTCCGCGGGCCCCAAGCCCTGCCAGCGCCCCGTGCGCAGGTCCTGTACGGCGCCCTCCCGCTCTCCCTCTCCTTCCCGGACATCGCGGAGGGCCTCCTCGCCGCCCAAGGTCGCGCCGACTCGCCGCCGCCGCCAACCCACGCCCAGTCAAACTAGCAAGGAGAAAGGACGACCCGTCGCTTGCGTAGGCCGTACGCCTCTCGTCTGCCCCTTGCCTGGCGTCGGTGGCCCCAACCGCAAGCGCGCCCGGCCGCCACTCGCGCCTCCCTCCCGCCCGGTCGCCCGCCGCGACGCGCCACGCAACGCGCCATAGATGCCGAAAGGGGACACTGCCTGACGTCAACACAACCTGGAGAGCGAGTCCTCCGCTCCAGTAACCCTCATCTCTTTTGATTACACGCTAGGCACCACACGCTACAACCGGCTCGGCCGCCGCCACACCTGAATGAGGAGGCTAGCCAACGACACAGAGTCTGGCGAGACTCGGACAGACTGACGCCGACCGTCGGGCGACCGCGAGGCGCGGCAGAGCGCCAGTGCGGTGGACATCAAGAAGGTGTGGCGCCCGCATGTGCATGTGCATGTGGTGAGTGACGCTTGAGGACAAGGATGGAGCATTGCATTGTTAACAGCTTTAGAGAGATCGCGCGTCTTGTTTTGGACCTCTCTCTTTCGTTGAGTTCTACTACTTACAAGTGTGAGCCGTAGACCGTGTAGAGTTCTACACTGTCACGAGCCTCATCTCTCCCAACGTCTACCCGCTCTGGGCTCTGCGGGCCGCCGCCCGTTCTCGCCGCCTTGCGTTGTGACAGATGCAAAACGCAGGAAAGCCTGGGTGCCCTGGGGCCGCAAAGAGGGGTAGCGAGATGGCTGGTGCGGTCGTGGGCGAGGTGAGGAGACGCCTCCATAGCTGCCTCACAGCCCCCTCGCTCTCGTTCCGTCCGCCGCCCTGTGCCTCGGCCGCCTGTCGACCAAGGACGGCGAGGGAGTGCTCCGCGTCTTGCAGCAAGTCGAGCGCCGCCTCCGCCTCCGGGGCCGCGTGGAGCAGCACCTGCCGCACCGAGGCATTGGGCACCACCTCGCGCTCGGTGAAATGGCGAAGGGTGTAGCGTGCAAAGCTTTGCGCGAAGCAGCGCAGCCCAACGGCCAGGAATGCGGCGCTGCTCTCCGCCCGTAGCCGCAACGAAGCCTCTAGGGGAAGCTTGCCGACCAGACTGGCGATGGCGGCCGAGGCGCGCAGCGACCACGAGACGGTGGCTGCGGTGATGCGCGCCTCCTTTACCTGCTTCAACCAGCCCTGCCTAGCCGTCCTCGCGAAGGTGCCCGCCTCGTCTAGCTTGGCTAGCCTCCGGGGAAGGCGCGCGCGGCCACCGCCCCTCTTGTCTTGGCTTGCGCACGCTTTGCCTCTTTGGATGCATTCGTAGGGCTTACACCCCCCTGCGTAGTGCCAAACGTTGTACGCTCGCTGACAGCGCCTGTAGCTGGCCGGGGAGTCTCTCGGCGAGACGGCGCTGCAGTGGGCGGAGCGGACGCACTGAACCCGGCTCAGCTCTGCGCCGAGCTGGTGCCGCACCTACCAGGCGGGATTGCATCGGAGTAGTGATGCGGAGCGGCGAGGCGAGTCCACTGCCCCGTCTCTGTGTGGTCACGGCGCGCCCGGAAAAAGTAGTAGAAGAAGCCCTGGTCGATGCCCACGCCGACCATGACACCCCAGTCGTCCTGCTTGAGGAACGGCAGGATGCCCACGCGCTCGGTGCGCCTAGCGGGCGCGGACAGAAGGGCGTCCGGGACGCGCGAGGTGTCTGGGAACGGCGCTGACTCCGCGCGATTTCCAGGCGTCGTCGGTGGCGGGCACGACGTCGCGAGGGAGACCAGCCAGATCCCAGCCGTGCGTATGGTTCCAGCCCACGTCGGCGGTGCGTTGCAAGAGCGCGATGCCATCTTCAAAAAGCGCGAGGGAGGGCTTCACCTAGATAATGTTGCTCGTTGGGGCGAGCCATGCGGACGGGATCTGTGCGCGGTGAGGGGAGAGGGCTTAGAGGGGCGCTCACCAGCAACAATCCCCCGTTGACCGGCGCTGACCCGTCTGTTCTGCTGAAGAGCACCTCTTTGCGGCGCCGGAGACAGCCGAGTGCAGCCGTCCACTCCGCCGCGCCGCGCGCCGCCCTCTCCAACAAGCTTCCGGGGGACGTGGCGGGCAGCACCTCCGTGTCAATGTCGAAGAAGGCCACGAACTGTGAGAGGCGAGGGCGGCGCCCTTTGAACTCGGGCCCTTTGGTCTCCGTGTGTCATAGTACGGTGTCCAGTGTCCTCGGAGAGGCGCCTCGGCGCCCGTCAGCGCCATGATCTGCCACTTGAGCAGCGTGGTCCAGTACCATGCTTGCCCAAACTTCAGCCCGCCTCCCTCCTCCGGCTGCAATCGCGCCGCGGCCAGCGCCTTCACCTGCCGTAGCGGCCGACGTGCGCTTTCGTAGCGTTCTCTCGGGCTCTCTCCACCCCCTTCTCTGCGGCAGGTGACTCACCGCTTGGACCAGTGCCGGGCGGTAGGTGTTGTGCACGACCACCGCGACGCCCTCGGAGGAGAGATGCGC
This sequence comes from Emiliania huxleyi CCMP1516, assembly GCF_000372725.1. Taxonomy (NCBI): domain Eukaryota; phylum Haptophyta; order Isochrysidales; family Noelaerhabdaceae; genus Emiliania; species Emiliania huxleyi. The sequence continues at coordinate 134,672 of NW_005201014.1, read as the reverse complement.
CCCATCGCTCTCCTCGAGGCAGCGCGTGAAGAGGCGGATGTCCACCGGTCGCCTGGCAGTCTTGCTGATGGCGGAGGCGAGCGGAACGGCCTGCGCGCTCCACAGAAGGAGCGCGGCGCGATTCGGTGGGCAGATGGAAGCGTGCTGGCCAAACGGATGCGGCTCGTGAAGCGTCGCGAGGGAGAGGAGGCGAGCACGCGGCTCGGCCATTTTGGGCGGTAGGTAGGTAGGTAGGTAGGTAGAAAGGTGAAGAACAGCCAGGCTCGGACTGGACGATGGCGGCTAAGAGTCCCCTTTCGCCAACATTTCGTGTTGCTGCGTCAACACTATCTGCGGCCAAACGTCGCGAGACCTCGCAGCGAGCAGCTTTTTCAGTGTATGTGGCTCTTACGAACATATGAGGGTGAAGAAGCACAAGCGCTTGGAGCAAGGGAACTGCCACGTATGGGTCCCAGACTAGCACCCCACCTCGCGAGCCGACGTTCTGGCTCAGCGAGGTTGCTGCGGAGCACTCGCGGACCGGTTCTTTTTACGAAAGAAAGAGAAATCAACGCAAGGCCGACAATGTACCTACGAAATTAGCTTTCAAATCGAACAAATACTCAGAATTCTTTCCTTGAGGACCGCATATCGCCGAACTCGCTTCGAGCCCCCGCATCCCCTGGAGCCACATCCCCTGCTGTCGTGGCTTTCGTCAAAAGTCTCCACGGCCTCTGTGCGTATCGCCATGCCGTCGCCGGACGCGCCTCCGCGGCCATTCAGCCGCGCCCAGACAGCCTTCATGACGCGCTCTGTCTCTCAGTCCGACAGAGCGCCGGGACGGGCTCGGGCGCGCTCGGAGGGCATGCCTCCAGCGATGGCGTCCGCGCTGCCGCTGGTGCGGCGGCGGGAGGCGCACGCCGCCTTTGCGCTGTCCACGGACTTCGACTACACCGCGTGCACGTGCGACGCGTATCGCGATGCGTCCGCTGGTGCGTGCCAGCGAGGCAAGTACGCGAAGATCCGCGAGTCGCTCGACCACGCGTACCACGGCGTGTACACGGCGGAGCGGCAGGCGCTGCAGGACCGGCTGGTCGACGCGGCGCTCGAGGGCAGCGAGCCGCAGGCGCAGCCTAGAGACACCTCCATGCCACTCCCCGGACACTTCCTAGACACTGCCTGCCTGGACAGTTCCTAGACACCGCCTGCCTCCTCCCGAGGCACTGCCCACCACTGCCTAGGCAGCCGTCCCTAGGCACCGCCTATAGACGCGTCCAGGACACGGCCCGCACTCCCGCAGGCGCACCCTTGGCTGCTGTACACCGCGGGCGCGATGGGCGCGGGCAAGAGCCACACTGTGCGCTGGATGTGGGAGGCGGGGCACTTCCCGCTGGAGGCGATCGTCCACCTCGACCCAGACCTCTTCAAGACGGCGATGCCCGAGTGGGACGGCTACGTCGCGCTCGACCCGATGAGCGCCGGCCAGCGGACGCAGCGCGAGAGCGGCTACCTCGTCGAGATCGCGCAGGCTGCCGCCATGGCGGAGAGGAGGCGTGTGTCTGCGGGTGGTCGGCGCGAGGACACGTCCATGGGCGCGTCCGCGACACGTCCAGGGCACGTCCGTAGGCACATCTGGGTCGACGGCTCGCTGCGCGACCTCAACTGGTACCGAGCTGTGTTCGGAAGCATCCGGCGCTCTCACGCCGCCGGCGTATACCGCGTCTCCGGAACCGCGAACCTTCTCCGAACCTCCCGTCCGATCTCCTAGGCGCGACCACCCGGCGTACCGCCTCGCAATCCTGCACGTCACGGCGAGCGAGGAGCAGATCTTTGCGCGCGTGAGGCGAGAGCTAGCAGAGAGCTATGCCGAGAGCTATGCCGAGACCTAGCCGCGACCTGGCCGGCCGAGACCTGGCCGAGACCTAGCCGAGCTCTAGCAGAGACCTAGCAGAGATCTAGCAGAGACCTAGCAGAGACCTAGCCGAGACCTAGCCGAGGTGTAGGAGGAGGCGCCTCCCTTTGCTCACAGGCGGCGAGGGGAGGAGACGGGGCGGTACGTCGGTGAGGCAGAGGTGCGCGACTCCCTCGAGCGCGTGCCGAGGTCGACGCGTGCGCTCGTGCCTCTGGTCGACTTTTCGGCGGTGGTGGAGGCGCCGCCCTCCCCGCCGGGATTGAGACGAGATGGCGCCGAGAGTTGAGCCGAGAGTTGAGCCGAGGTTGAACCAGGGCTGCGCCGAGACCGCGCATCCTCTCCAAGGCTGAGCCGAGGCTTGGCTCCCCCAGGCATCGGATGATTCGCCGCGCATCCTCTCCTACTGCGACTCCGACCGCTGCCACGTTGGCAGCGAGGCGTGCTACGACAGCGGGTGGAGCGACAGCGCCTGGCACCAGATCTCGTGCCGATTCGAGTCGGTGCCGGCGCCCGCGAGCCAGTCCTCGCCGCTGCCGCGCCGCAGCGTGATGGGGAGCGAACCCTGAACTCTCTGGACCTCTGAGCTCCGTGCAGCTCCGTGTTCTGCCGTCGCACACTCTCCGGTGTGTCCAAGCGCTACCTAGGCCTTCAGTCAGCTTGTGTGTGTTCAGCGACCATCTCTCAGATTGTTCTCGGCGACTGCGGGCGTTGTCGCGTTTCGTTGTGCGCCTGTGCCGTGAAGTATTCAGCAGTTTCGTGTCCGTGACGCGGCGAGGACCGACGCCTATGAGGTACGTATGTTGCGGGGGAGCAAAGGGGAGCTAAGATTGTAAGAAGCGCCCCAGCCTTAGCCACAGGACCCCGCAGACGTGAGACGATTGGGATCGGTTTGCGGGCTCAAGAGATGGTGTGACAGTCGGGCGGCGTGGACTGGTGGTGCCGCGCCCCAGGCCTAAGGCCGCCTTGACCTTTTGGGGGGGCCCTTGTCCCTTGGGGCCCAAGCGTTTTCTCTCTCTTTCCCCCTCTCTTTCTCTCTCTCTCTCTCTCTCTCTCTCTCTCTCTCTCTCTTTCTCTCTCTTTAAAGCTGGTTTCCCCCCCCCCCCCCCCCCCGCGCGCGCACTCTCCCTCTCGCGCGCTGTGCACCTCGGGCGGCTCGGACGGATAGAGCGGCTCCGCTGCCGGCGAGCTGCCCAGACCCACCAACGCCAGAGCCAGCCTGAGTTAGCTTGCTTGGGCGTGGGGTGTTTCAACGTTGGGTTGTGGGCTGGTGGCGTGCGGGTGCGGGTTCGTGCGGGTGCGGTGCCGGTGGGGGGGGCAGTCCCTTGCCCCTTTCCAACCTCCCGCGCCGCCGCATAGGAGGGGCGTCGGGGGGAGGGTTGCGGACGAATTTGAGCCGGTGCCGGCAGCGGAGCCGCTGTACAACCTCCTCGAGCACGCCAGAAGGTGACGCCCGCCCGCCCCCATCCACAACTTGAGGCCAAAACCACCCCAGCTGCGAGTACTCACCCCGCCCTCCCTGCCACCTCAGGCGGCTTGTTCTCAAGCGGGCAACCAGCGACGACACGGACTGGGTGACCAGATTCGCGGGTCTCGCTGTGAGCGCCATTGGCACCGCCTCTGGCTCTGGGTCGCACAGGCTCATTTATGGCCGAGCGAGCCCCGTCCTCCGTGGCCCTTGAATCGTGGCCGTCGCCGCTGCGCACGGTGAGCGGCGCGCCGGTGCCCGCCCTTGCCTTCGGCCTCGGCACGCGGCACCGCCACGTCTCGGACGACGTGACCGCCAACGCGCTGCGCGCGGCGCTGCACGCAGGCTTCCGCCACATCGACTGCGCGCGCTTCTATGGCACCGAGGCGATCGCGGGGCGCGTGCTCGCGGAGGGGCTCGTGCCGCGCCGTGAGCTCTTCCTCACTTCCAAGCTGTGGATGACGCACCACGACGACGCGGGCGTCGCCGAGAGCGTCAACGCGTCGCTCGCTGCGCTTGGCCTTGAGTACTTAGACATGCTGCTCATCCACTGGCCCGTCGCATGGACGCGCGATAGCGACCCAGCGGACAAGGCGCGCGGCGTCACGCCGCGCGCCGACGTGCCGCTCGTCGCGACATGGCGTGCGATGGAGCGCCTCGTCGCCGCCGGGCGCGTGCGCGCGCTCGGCGTGAGCAATTGCGGTGTCGCCGAGCTCGACGAGATACTCGGTTCGGACCCCGCCGTGCGACCGACAATCAACCAGGTGGAGTGCCACCCGCAGTGCGCTCAGACCGCGCTGCGCGACGCGTGCGCCGCGCGCGGCGTGCGCCTAGCGTGCTTCGGCCCGCTCTGGCCGCAGCGCGCTGCGGCTGAGGGCGGCGGCGGCGGCGCGGCGGCGGGCAGCGCGCGTGTCGTGTCTCTGTGGCCTGTAGCCGCCGCCGCACACGGCCGGTCGACGACGCAGGTGCTGCTGCGGTGGCTCATCCAGCGGGCGTGCATGCCGGTGACGACCTCGTCCAACCCCGAGCGCGTGCGGCAGTCCTTCGGCGCGCTCGACTTCACGCTTACCGACGCCGAGATGGCCGCGATCAACGACGCGGGCGCGCGCGCGCCTTTCCGGCGCTACAACCCCTTAGGTTGGCGCGAGCCGCCCGACGCGCTGTGGTTCGCTCCGGATGATATCGATGCCTCCGAGTCCCGTCCGAGTCAGGCACAGAGTGCCCCGGGAGTCCTAGGGTGGTCTTGAATAGCTAGCCCCTTGTGACCCAAAAATATCTTTTATGGTCAACCGCGACCTGAAGGTGGTTTTCCAACGGGCGAACGGACCCGAGCGTGCAAACTCGGCGCTGAAATAACGCATTAAACATCGCGCGGAACCGCAGCGCCGCTACACCGAATCGATCCGCGCGGAAAACGCCCTCAAGACGCGAAAACGCGAAGCACAACAAAAATACCGTTAACCATTCGGGATTGTAAGAATAGCTGTTGAGCTCTCCAGAAGACTGGTGCCTGATATGCTGCCTCCCTGCGGATGCTGCCGGCGAGCCTGGCGGTCCGCTGTACTACAAGGATGTGCTGAGCTGCTGACTCGATGCCCCCCGCAATCTTCTACCCCCACGACTCGGAACGCGAATGTGACAGGACCATCGGGTCCTTCGGCCACCAAAGCGAGATCACCCGAGAGCAGCTGAGTCTGCCTCTGGCCTCGCCTCCCTCTCCTCCAGCGTCCAGGCATTCGTGGCATCCTATGGGTCGTCCAGAGTATCGACCTCTGGCTTGTCAGCCGCCCCACCGAGGGCACCATGAAGTACAGCGATCGCCATCTCGCTGGCCTCTCCGCAAGGCCCCCCGACCGCGTCGAACTTAAGGGGCAAAGTCGGCTTTCCCAAAAAGGCCTGTTTTCTCGTTTTTCATGCACAGCCGGACACAGCCGAGCCTCGGGCGTCCAAATCGGGGGCTGTGGGGTAGACACGGCACCGGAGGCTTGGCCCGGGGGCGAAGTGAGGGGCGGCGAGGGCGATCGCGAGCACCAAGGCGACTTGCGGGAATCACTGCTGCACCGCCAGTGGCGCCCAGTCCGACGGCCTGACGGCGACTCATGGACTTTTCACGGGGGGGGAGGCTGCCCACGTGTTGCGTATGACCTATGCGCGTGTAGCGGCTGCCGTATCGCCAGTGTTGAAGTGATTGTTGAAGTTATCTTTCGCTGGGGGCAGCCCGGCAAGGCTACTGCGAGGCCGCAGCAGCAACACACAAATACGGCCGCCGGGGACCGATCGGCCGAGACGGCTAGCGCATGACCAGGGGAGCTGGCAGACTGTCCTCACGGACCAAGACACATAGCTGAGAGGGCACCTCCGACGCTCAGCCACCAGTAGCAGTGTATCTCTCAGCTGAGCCTGGAGTTGAGGCTCGGGCCGTCACGGGAGGGGAGCACGGTTTCATCGGAACTGTCGCGCAGACACGAGCGGCAGCACGCGCCAGCGCGGTGGCAGGGGTCGAGTTGCGATCGCCTATGCGTTGAACAGAGGAGTACTGGCTCCTCTCTGCCTAGAGACTGCAGTGTCAGTGTGGAGCCGCAGCATGCCGCCCGCTCAGACTGCGGCTGCTACCAGCCGCAGTGACTGCGCCGCGAGCGCCGTGAGCGTGTCCAGGCTGACAGACAGGCGCAGGCAGCGAGGGCCGAGCGCAGGCGCAGCGGCGCACGCAGCGAGGCACCTGTCAAGCAAGATCCGCACGCCGGGAGCGTCGCTCGGCGTGGGTTCGCTCAATTGAGGCGCCAGATCCTCGCGAGATTCTCTGACGCAAGCTTACCTTTATATCTATTTTTGGAGTTTGGTTTGGAGTTTGGCGCCGCGCCTTTAGAACACATAGAGAAACGAAACTCCAAACCAAACTCCAGAAAAAGGATATAGACGCTATGAGACATGTAATAAAGAAAAACAGGGCGGCTTTTCCTTCCCCTCTTCAGACTTCACGCCTCCACAGGCCAAAGTTGGACCCGCGCGAGATCGCCCCCTCGCGCCGTCCGTCGGGCCCGAGCTGTATGTCCGTACCAGAGGCCTCTCCCGCCCATCGATCGCCTCTGGGCTGACTCGTGCGAGCGGTTCTCCGTGTGTCGATGGTGGCCAGTTGCCGGCACTGGTTTGCCGGAGGCTGCAGCACACGATGGCTGTGACGCGACAGATACCCCTCGGTGCTGCTGAGCGGGTGCCCGACGCGTGCGCGTAGACGGAATCCGACCCGCGAGGACCCATTCGAACCGTTGGTAGCGCTCCACCTCCGACCGGACACGTCAACTGGCCCTGCGTTGAGGCTGCTGCGCACGCATACCGCCAGGGTGCTCACCACGCAGATGCCAGAGACGCGCCGACCGCGGCTGCCTCGACTACACACGTGTCCACAGACCTCTCCGGCTGACCACTCGGAGATCGGCAGGGCGCGAATTCGCATTTCGGTTCTTCCTCAGAGACAGAAGGCCCACTCGGCATGCTGCGAGGCAACGCCAACATGTGGCATAAAAGTGCACTCCCTGCCACAGAGAGCCACTCGGTGCAGCCGCGCAGCGGGCTCGTGGCATCACCCGATCCGTGTGGAGTGCACGAGGTGCTCGGCGACGGGTGCAGCCCTGATGCGAGCCGTGCTGGCATGCTCACGCTGTGCGCCAAAGGCTCGCCACCGCCAGGGTCACAAACCTGGTCCGCAACGCGATTGTGGCCCTGGTGTGGTGGCTTCCTCGATGGCTTGTGACCACGGCGAGCGAACATATGGCGACCGGCTGCGCAGCCCGACGCTGACTTGGCTCACGGGACCCACAAAGCAGCTATCGCGCAGCGCCCGTCGCTACACGTAGACAGTGAACACTGGATACGTCCAACTTGGTAAAATTCGGTCCAGCTGATTAACGGCGCGGGCTCTACCAACGGGACCGGCCCCAGTTTCGGCTGGGGCTGACAAGCTGCCGAGCCCAAATCACTGTGAGAGTCGTGATTTCTTGTTGGTTTTCAAAAATTTCTCTCTCTCTAACACAGGTACAAGAAAGAAGAAAGAACTTGTTGGTTTTCAAAAATCCATCAGGTTCAAGCGCGTCGCCCGCATCGAGCGCGAACAAGCCCCCGGGGAGCGACTCGGAACCGGTTTCTTTTGTTGCAACGGAAATTCTATGTGCCAAAATTCTGCCCCTCGAACAAAAGAAAATATAAAAGAAAACTTCAACGGTGCCGTTCTTTGTTGCGGCCGGAATTTCTTCTTCTCGCGAGGTCGCGCTTTCATTTTCTTTTCCTCGCGCGTGTTAGAGAGAGAGATTTTTAGCAATACCAAACAACTCTAACTTGTCGTGTTAGTGCCAGTGCGCGCCAGTCCCGTGCCCAGTGTCGTGCGAGGGCGTTGGGTTAGCGCGCGCACACACACACACACACATGCATGCATGCATGCACAGACAAACAGCCCCTTCCCCTTCCCCCTCAAGACCCTCAAGGGCGAGGACACACACAGGACGCACCTCTAGCGAGGCCCGCATAGTATGTGGGAGACTCCTGCCGCCGCCCCTGCCACCCCTGTGTCAGTGTGCCTGTGGTTGCGAGAGACTGCCAGTCAGTGAGAAGCTGGAGGCAGGTCGCTAGACTGAGATGAGACCGCCAGTGGAGTTGGGAGTCCACCGTGCACCGCGCTGCGAGCCTGTCGGTGGCCCGCCCGGCCGATGAGCACCGGACGCGAGGGTCGGTCGGCTCCTAACAACTCGCTGTCTATAGTCGCGATCTGCCGGCGTGCGTATGAGCTCACTAGCTAGAGCTCACACTAGAGGCCGTCATCGCATTCGCCTTCCTGGTACCCAGCGCTGGCTTCTGGCTGTCGTTGCTGTCTCTCCCTTCTCGACTAGGTAGGTAGGTAGAATCTCGACTGTCTGTGCCTGTGAATGTAAAAAAATCGCGATTTTGTGGCTGGACAAAGCTGGGCGTCCCCCCCGCTGACACAGTAAATGTCGTTGCCAAACCCGCCGCCGCCGCTGCCGCCCAACCCCCCGACACCGCCGACTCCGCCACCCTCTTCGCCACCGTCGTCGCCGCCGCTGCCGCCTCAGCCGCCGCCGTCCCCACCGCCCTCGCTGTCGCCCTCGCCACCGCCGCCCTCCCAGCCGCCGCCCTCGCCCCCACCGCCCTCGCCGCCGCCGCCCTCGCCCCCACCGTCGTCGCCGCTGCCACCCTCGCTGTCGCCCTCGCCACCGCCGACCTCGCCACCGCCGCGCTCGCCCCCACCGCCCTCGCCGCCGCCACACTCGCTGTCGGACTCGCCAGCGCCGGAATCGCTGCAGGCGCCACATACGAGCGCCA